>NC_141139.1:25949206-26251706 GCF_053477565.2 Lygodium microphyllum
TAGGTAGCAGGTATTCTCTCTTCATTCTTAGGGTCAACCTCGATATTCATGACCACACATATGGTGATCACTGATAACACCATTGGTGGTTCATATAGCGTGGATGTGCATGTGGATAATATTTTGACTTGGCTGCCTTCGTTGTCAAGTGTCTCAAGTTTGACATTATTGATTCTACTAATTACATGCACATAAAAAGGTCCTAGGCATCTAAATTTCATTTTTTGCTTATGCCCTTTGATGGAATAAAGCAACACAAGGTTGCATTTTTCAAAATCTCTTTGTTTGACATGTTTGTCAAACCAGGCCTTCCATCATGCTTTCTCATAGAGCAGAGCGTGTGTTGTAGTAACCAAGTTTCGAATAACCATTCTAATTCTAGCAGTCGACTAGTCCGAGATATTTGACCTTCCCATCTTTCTTGTGAAGCTATGTGCAATCTTGGAACAAAGAATTCAATTGGCACATTAATGCTATACATTGATTTGAAAGGACTTTGACTAGTTGCAGTTTTTGTAGGCTATTCTATACACCCATAATGCTACCATGAGCCTATTGTCCTAGTCACTTTGAGAAGCTAAGACTATTTTGGTTAGCACATTGATCAATATCTTATTAGTGGATTTGCTTCTCTGTTTGCTTATGAGTGTTAGGGGGAATAATTTTTATGTATAATCATGAATGTGGACACTAGGTGTGCAATCATCTCACTAACAAAGTGTGTACCTTGGATACTGACAATTTAAATGAGGCAACCAAATTGTGAGACCACATGCTCCCATAAGAATTTTGCCATTGTTTGTGTATTTTTTTCTTATGGCCCTAGCCTTAGTCCACTTGGTCAAGTAGTCAGTAGCAACAATAATGCACTTTGCTTGTGAGTATTGGATTGTTGGGGTTACAGGCCTAAGAAAATCTATCTGCCACTTCTCAAAGGGCTATCATTATATCACTAGTATATCCGTTTTGTCCTTTTTAATGGGAACTTTTGTACACTAGCATTCATCAGAGTGCTTCACAAACCTTGTAGCATTGTAGAATAGGCTTGGTCACCACAATTGGGATTATAAGATATTTTGAGCCGTGGAGTCTCCATCAAAATAGCGTCCCCTAATTCCTACATGCACTTTAACCAAGGCTTCATGAATCTCATGTTTCATAGACAACCTCTTAGCATGCCACCTTGGCCTATTTGATATAGTTGTTTGGAAATTAGTTAATATGGTTGTGCTTTGATTATGAGTCAATGAAGTTGGGCCTTTTTATTAGTTATTTAGGTATTCCAATCTTCAAGATCTCACCCACATCATCAACCCAATAGGGAGTAAGGTTAGCTTTAAAGAGATCCTCTGCATTTGAGCTTTTCAACAAATGTGTATCAAGGAGGTTATCTATGATGCCCTTTTCTGTTGGCTCTCCATTTGATATTCAAGATAAATGATCAACCATGTAGTATTGCTTTTCTTTTTGCACTATCCCTGAGAAGTCAAAATTCGAGCAAGATTAGCAACCATTGGGCTATGCGGCTATTAGCATGTGATTTATCAACCAGGTATAGTAGGGCCTGGTGATCCATGAAGAAGGTAAATGGTGTTGCTAGTAAGTAATGACGAAACTTCTTTACCACAAATGCCATCACCAACCTTTCACTTTCAATGATAGAATAATTCATCTCAATGTCCATGAGTTGGCGGCTAGAAAAGCTCACTCGATAGAGTGGTCCCAATTTCATAAGGTTATTAGGCCTTCTTGACTAAGCCTTGCTTCCTCATAATCCTATACTTCTAAGTACTCTAGCCAAGCTCTATCACAATCCATCCTCACTACCTCGTTGATATAAGCAATGCACCTGTCTCTTTAGGCTTGGAGTCCACTACAATTTGATCATTTGTGTGCCCATTTGTGTCATAGTCAATAGTTTCAAGTCCTAGAGTTGAGGCTTTGTCCCATAATCCACACTTGTAGAGGAGATTTAAATTATGCACTTTGGTCCACTTCCACCGTCCCAAGCTTCCAAGAGCTCTTCAAGTAGCTTAAGGTTTGCATTAGGATTTTCATGCAACTCCTTTTTTTAAAATTCTAATATCTTAATTAGCTCTAGCTTGTTTGCAAGCACTTGTGGTAGTGCATGCTCGAAGTTGTTTGGCACTTCTTACCATCATACATATCGGATTTGATGGCAAGTGTTAGTCTAAGGTGTTCCTTGTTTCTCTCACTCTTCGATGTAAGTAACTATAGCGGTTGTCCGCTTATGACCCTCTTCATCATTTGAGAAAGACAAGTCAATGGTGGCAAGGATATGCGTCCAATCCTCATTGTCATTAGGATGATAGGGGATGTATTTGTGAGTAGTCCATAGTTTGATGTTGTCTTGATGTTGCCCTTTAGTAAGGTAGATGGTATCCAAGTTGATATGTGAGTTTTTTCAAGTATCCATCTCAATTCTAATAGCCTTTGTGTGGTTTCCAAAGAACATTAAGCCATTTCCCCAATCCTCGAGTTTTCATGCATTTCTCATCCAGGGTGGACCAAGTAGGATATCATATTCAACTCCCTTCATGATGATAAGTTTGATTGAAAATTTGATGCATGCAATCTTAATAGGCCAATCCTTCAATATGCCAAATGGACAGACCTTCATTTTGTTGGCCAATGTGATGTTAAAACATATAATTTCCACAGGCGGATTACCCCACACCTCCAAAACTATATGGCTAAGGACACTAAGCCCTGCTCTTGTGTCCATGATCCCCTTTTTTGTGAAATCTCCCATTGTGATGACAAGAAGAATTGCATGCGTTTGTGTCCCCATCCTAAAATGCATTTACCTATAGGGTCATTCTAGTAGAGGTTAGGGTTAGGCTAGGTATATGTGTGTCTGCATCATGGGCTTGCATAATTGCTTCTCTTGGATGCATCAACTCTTCTATACATTGCTTTAGAACATTTTAGAGCATTGGACTTTGCTTCAACAAAACTGTCCCAATTGTAGACAAAAACCAAGATTGAGATCAATGCAACTAACAAGCTATCATTTGATTTATCTTTTGCAAACTATTCATAACTTCATCTCCATGCTCTTGAGCTAGCTAATTTACTATGGCTACACTATTTAGATTGTGAGATAGTATTTGTGATATTTGATTTCCTTTTTTTCCTACATATGCAGGTGAAGCCGATGGGCTCAAGCTTGAAGAGTTGTGCAATTCATCATCTAGAATCAACTCGGCATCTTGAAGGTACACTTGTGCCTCTCTTACCAAACTTTTAACTTTTTCCACTATGTCCAATTGTTGCTTAGAATCAAGGTATTCCCCAACCTTCACACTTTCTTTCTCCTTCCTCATTAGACATTTTTTCTTTTCCATCAAAGACTTGTTTCCCTCTTTCCATGCTCATAGCACAATCCATCTTGAGTGAAATTTTTACTTGTATTTTTTCATTTTCTTTCTTTCAATTCTTTTACCTATTGATGATTGTTAACCTTAGCATGATAAAAAGTGAAAAAGCGCAAGTCGAGAGTTGAAAGAGGCGGCCCAAAAGATAAGACACAATGGAAAAAGCATGAAGGAAAATGCCTAGAAGCGCAATGGTAGCCTCAAAAGCTAAGTCAAAGGCAAAAGTGCATTTATAAATGCAAGGTGCCCCTGAAACTTTTGTAAAAGAGCGCCAGGCTCCCTCCTATGCAAATTGTAAGGGTAGATCGGTGGTAGAAAGGAAGCTAAGAGGATAGGAGGACAATGGGAAAGAGGGCATGGCCATGTAAAAAAGGGGATGACCACCCAAAATGGATTAGGGTTGTGTATATAAACTCAAAAAGTGAATGAGATGGTCATTCTTGGGTGTGTGGCAAAGTGGACTCATCTTCTTCTCTTCTCCTTGCTTGTGTGTGCTTGAGAGAGGGAGTGTGAGAGTGTGAGGGAGTGAGTGTGTGAGGGTGAGGGATCTTGGAGGTGAAGCTCTCTATCATCTCCTCTCTTCTTCTCTTCTCTTCTCTTCTCTTGTCTCACGCGTGGCTATGGAGGATGGATCTTGGAGGTGGAGGCTTGAGGATGCTTGAGCTTGCATCTCGAATCGTGGAGCTACCGATGTGCTTGAGGGAGGAGGCAACTCATTTGGGTATCGAGGTAATATCACTACATCCCGATAGGATCAAAGGTGCATTGGCTAGGTCAGAGATAGCCATAGGTGTTCGCTTGAAACACTTGAACAATAAGTGGTTTGTGGGTCTTGGCAGTTGAGCATGATCTCACCTCTACATTTTGGTTCCATTGCTGGGACCAATGGATTCAAGCTTGAGCACTTGCGCACCTCAAATCGAACAACGACGTAAGGGTTTCATCCTTGAACACTAGAGCTTGAGATAGGTGAGAGGTTTTGGGTTTTTAATATTTGCAACAACAAGTAAGTATTTTGGTGTTTTGATGATTAGACAAGTAGGAAAAATTATTTCAGTATTTTGCTTTGAATTTTTGTTGCATTTAGAGTAGGATAGGACTGAGAAATTGAAGCAGGAAGCTTTAGGATTGTTGCTGTGAAACAGGCCCAAACAAGGCACAAACACTGAAAAAAGGGAAAAAAGAGTGCTAAGATATGTTAGAGTCACACAGGGAGTGATTGAGAAGATTAAGGTTGAGCCTAGCAAGGGTTTAAGACCTCGAGAAGCCAAGGGAGACCTCATTTTCACTTGTGGAATTTTGAGGGGGAGAGAGAGAGAGAGAGAGAGAGAGAGAGAGAGAGAGAGAGAGAGAGAGAGAGAGAGAGAGAGAGAGAGAGAGAGAGAGAGAGAGAGAGAGAGAGAGAGAGGGGGGGGAGAGAGAGAGGGAGAGAGAGGGAGAGAGAGAGAGAGCTTGGACAGCCAGGGTTTCCTACGAATCGATTGACTCCCACTGGCATTGTTAGCACATCCTAGGTATATAAAAACCTTGCCTTGTGGCCACAATTGCATTCTGGAAGTCCTCAACTATTGGCTTGCTCATAATCATGTCGTCAATTCATTTTTTTGTCATTTTGACCCTTGGTTGATGGAATCAGACCACCTTACTAGTGTCCAATTCCTAGAATAATCGGACGCTCAGATACCCTACATTCGTTTGATTCCAAGAATCAAACATCCAACAATCGAATCACTACCACATGTCCGATCTTGAGGATCGGACACTCAGACCTATAACCTCGTCTGATTTCAAAAATCGGACTCTCAGACCACCCTATTCGATTTTGGCAATCGGACACATGCAAATCAGACCAACCCATAATCGGAGATAAAAATTGGACCTTCAAAATCAGACAGCTAAAATCAAACACCTATCAAATTGGATATACGATTCCTGGAATCGAACACTGTAGAATTGGACTCTACAGAATCGGACCAGATTTTGACAAATTTAGCGCGTTCAGGATGACAAAGTCCTTCCACCACTAGATGAGGTACTCCTTGAGGATTCTACTCCTAAATTTCTTTTCTCAAATGTCCAGGATTCTAGATGGCCAGAGCTCAAGGACCCCTTGGCTTGGCATTACAACTTGTTGATCATCGAGTATATGGCTAGGATTTGGTACATATTTCTTTAGTAGGCTAACATGAAATACATTGTGAACTTTTATGTTCTCAGGGAGTTGGTGTTTGTAGGCATTGGGCCCTACGCATTTGAGGACCCTGTAGGGTTCGAAATACCTTGGACTCAATTTTTTAAATTCCCCCAATGACAGAGACCTCCTCTTGGGCCATACATAAATAAAAACCATGTCTCCCTCATTGAAGAGTCACTCTTGTCTATTTAGATCTGCATAGGCTTTCTGCCTATCCTTGGCGGCTCTAATGTCTTGTATGATAGTCTTAACCTCATCATCATCTCCTCGAGCATTTCCTTAGAAGCTTCTACTCTTAAAGTAGGATCTGAAAAGTTCAATGGGGAATAGCAATCATGCCCATACAATGCTTTGAAAGGTGCCATTTGGATGCTTTGTTGGTAGGAAGCATCATAGGCGAACTCTACTAATGGTAGATATTGAATCCATTTCTTGGGTTTGCGACAACAATAAGCTCTAAGGAGATCTTCAATGACTTGATTGACCCTCTCTGTTTGGCCGTCAGTTTGAGGGTGATAGGCTGTGCTGAAATAGAGTTGAGTCCCAATGGCCCCAAATATCCCTCTCCTCCAGAAGTGAGACATGAAGAGGGAGTCGTGGTCATTAACGATCCTTCTAGGCAACCCATGGAGCCTAAATATCTCCTTGATGAACAATCTGGAAATATCTGAAGCTTTATAATTTGTCTTGACTGGAATGAGGTGTGCAACCTTGGTGAGCATATCTACTACAACCATAATTGAGTTGTAGCCCCCTTGCACTGAGGGTAACCCAATAACAAAATCCATGCTGATAAATTCCCACTTCATTTGGGGGATGTTGAGAGGTTGCAGCTTCCCAGGCATCTTGACATGCTCCGTCTTGATGCGCTAGCAAGACAAACATTCCGTGATGTATTTAAGCATGTCTCCCTTAAGCCTTTCCCAATGGTAGTTTTTTCTGACCGTATTGAGGGTTTTGGCATATTCAGGATGGCCTGAAAAGGGGGAGTCATGTGCTTCCCAAAGTATTCTCTGTTTGAGTTTCCTGCTGGAGGGTATGCATAATCTTGTCCTAAAATAGACAAGTCCCTCATTGACGGAGAATTCTTGATATTTGACCTTAAGTTTTGGGTTTTGGTCCTTCCCCAAAATTTCCTGTATCATCACCAAATATTCCGGATCATGGCTAGCTTCTTCCTTGGCTAGTTCAAGAATAGGGTTGCTAGGCATTGACACCATAGTTGCCAAAGATTCGGCCATCGAGGGTTCCTCCATGAGAAGAGAGTTGAGGAAAGCCTTGGGACTTAGAATGTCAACGACCACATTCTCTTTGTCGGGTCAATACCTGATCTCGAAATCATACTCCTGTAGAACTTCTATCCAACGATGTTGCCTCATGTTGAGGTCAGTTTGGGTGAAAATCCATTTAAGACTCTTATGGTCTGTGATCAAAGAAAAATTGTTACCAAGCAAGTAATGTTGCCAAAGTTTGAGGGCATGGATTACTGCTAGCAAATCCAGATCATGGATGGCATAATTCCTCTCATGGGATTTTAGCTTTCGCGAGGAATAAGCTATGGGATGACCTTCTTGCATTAGTACACATCCCAGTGCAAGTGTACTAGCATACATGACAACTTCAAATTCCTTGCTTAAGTCAAGGAGCTTCAGAATTGGTGCTATCACCAAGCTATGCTTGAGTTGATCAAAACTTGCTTGCTTAGAGGGCATCCACATTATGGCAACTTGTTTTTTTAGCAAATTTGTGAGGGGTGTTGTGATTAAAGCATAGTCCTTAATGAAGGTCCTGTACCAACCTGTTAATCCAAGAAAGTTATGCACTTATTTAATAGTAGTTGGTGGAGACCACTCTTGGAAATTCTTAACCTTGGTAGGGCCTACAGAGATCCCTTCATTTGACACAATAAATCCGAGATATTCAATTTGCCTTTTTAAGAAGGCACACTTTTTCTTCTTAGCATAGAGCTTGTGAGTTCTCATGGTCTCAAGGATGATGCGAACTTGGGACTCATGATCTGCTTCCTTTTTGGAGTAAACCAAGGTGTCATCAAAGAAGATGAGTACAAAATCATTGAGGTGTGGTCTAAAAATGTCCTGCATTAGCCTGTTAAAGGTGACGAGGGTATTAGTCAATCCAACAGACATTACTGTGAATTCAAAATGACCATATCTGGTATTGAATGTTGTCTTTGGAATATCCTCATCTTTGATGCGAATCTGATAATACCCTGACCTTAAATCAATTTTGGAGAAGATTTTTGCTCCTTGCATTCGATCGAGTAACTCATTTATCCTTGGAATGGGGTATTTATTTTTGATGGTTACCTGGTTCAGGCCTCTGGAATCAAAGCAGAGATGAATTGTACCATCCTTCTTCTTTTGGAACAAGATTGCAAAGATGGTTCTTCATTAGTGTCTTCTGCTTGATTGGGTTTGTTTAGCTTGATCAGGTAGACAGGTAACCCCTTCCTTATTCCTTGAACTATTTGCGTTGTCTTAGCTAGCTGGAACTTTGGTTTACCTACTTCACCTTGTGTTGTAACTAGCTCACCCTTAGGATTTCGAAAGGAGACTTAGCCATTCCCACCTTGTATTGTAACTAGCTCACCCTTAGGATTCCAAAAGGAGACTTGGCCCTTCCCACAATGAATGTGAGCATCATTGGGGATTGGCCAATCCATCTCAAGTAAACATTCATGGACACCTAGATTCATTACTCTGAACCTAACAGTTGTGGGCTCGTTTCCGAGTAGGAAATCCACCTTAGCAGTTTGTCTAGTGCAAGTTATTTCTCGCCCATTTGCTAGTTCGATAAGAAAAGTGGGTGAAGCTATAGTGGCTATCCCTAACCTTCTTTCACACATCGGTGAGATGAAAGAATGAGTGCTCCCACAGTCAGCCAAGGTTTTGAATTCCTTACCCTGGTAGTCCGATGGTGTTTGAATCACCGAGAATCGGGAGTTTGGCCCCTTCTTATGGAGGGTGGCATGAATGGTTGCCCTCTCGATCTCGGCTTCCATGCACGAATCTTCTTCTTCATCTAATCCTTTAATGGTAATATTGGAAGTTTTTGCCCTTCCCAATGCTGCACGACCACGGCCATGGGTAGCCCTGGATTGGCCTCGGAATTTCCCTTGACGGCGGTCCCTGCCAAGTTTGGGACATTCCCTTTTGAAATGCCTGAGTTTATTGCAGTGAAAACATCATAGGCTTTGTTCACTTCTTTGAGTGGGGACAAAGTCATTGATTGCATTTGCTCTTAGCTTCTTCCACTGACCTTGACCCTATCCTTGTGCCCTTTTAATTTGAGCTCTCGACATCCCTGGATTTTGGTCTCTGTAAGCCCAAGGTCTGGACTTTGGCTGGACTTCTTGGGCAATAGGTTCTGCTCTTATCAATGCATCTTGCAAGTCTGAGGGACACATTGATTCCAACCGAGTGTTTATTGGCGGATTCAGTCCATCACAAAACTTCGAGACCTATTGGGGGATGCTCATTATTGAGACATACTTTAGCAAAGAAACAAATTTTGAATAGTATGCTTCCAGAGACAGGCCAACTGCCTCAACTTAAAAAACTCATTCATTTTTTGAGTTCTATACGCAGGTGGCATATATCTCCCATGCACAGCTTCCTTTAGTTTTTCCCAAGTTATTGTGCTTTTAGTGAATGCTTGGTCTTTACACCATTGCTTCCACCACAGCCTATCCTCACTAGTGAGCTTGAGCTTAGCAATCATGGCTCGATTCATAGGTGTTGTTCCCACTACACTAAAATAGTCTTCCATAGATTCAATCCATATTTTAGCATCAGCTTCAACAATCTTCCCCTTTCCATCAAATTTTGGTGGCTTAATTTGCTTGAGAAGAAACTTCTTCTCTTGTACTTCTGTTGGGCTCAGTGTGGTAACAGGGTTTTGGATTTGTGCTTGGGGGTTTATTTGATTACCATTTAAACTTTCTCGTGTTAGGTTTGCATTTGCACACCCCTATACAAATTAAATCAAAGTGCACATATTGCAACCATTCAAAAGAACATAAAGTTCTTATTTGACCATAGGGAAATTTAAGCCTCAAGTACAATTATTTGGGAATGGATAGGGTTTGACTGAGACAATTTTTTTCCTTTTTAGGAGTTACATTAATGCCAGGTTAATAATTCTCTATTGGATTCAACTACAGGGACAGAATAGTAGTATGGATTTGGGGAATGGGTTCTTAGGAAGCAATAAGTCATGGGAAGTTCAGGAAATCCTTGTTTCTGATAGACATGATGTTCGTGTCACCCCATTATTTTGATTCTATTTGTTGGTAAAATTTTAACCACCTCATCGTAGATGTAGCGGTTCTGATCTACTTGCCGACATTCAATGTGTAGGGTCAAGTTCACACGAGCCTCATGGAAGATGAATACCTTGATAATCTTCAAGTCTTCCAACCACTTTAACCTCTTCAGATTGTTTTGAAGATAGGCGAGTCGGTTGGCATCTATGTAGCAGTATCCTGCGCTCCAAGTCCAACGCCTTTCCACATACAATGGTGAGGGGTTGTAGAGCCAATCCAAGATCCCCATCATGTTAGATTGTCTGCGATAGCTTGAATATTTCATAGCTATCATGAACATGATCTGAAATACAAGGAACCTATTTCATGCCTCGTAAGTCTAGAAGCAACATCAATCCACAAGTGATTATAAAAGAAAAACATTTACTAATGGACACATTACCTCACTCTTCCCGATTTTTCTCCCTAATTGTTTTAGTGGTAGGTTGGCTCTGATACCAATTGTAACGTGCTGCCTATCGACTATCCGAGCATGTTTTTAGTAGTCCGTTCAAAGACGAGTCTAAGTGACACCATCGACAATCTCATGGAATATCACAGGGTTTGTCACCTAGGATTTCAGGAGTCCGCCTCCCAATGGAATGTTTATGACCAAACCCACTAGGATCGGCCTAAAATTGAGTCCCTAGTGGCCAAGGTCTTCTGACAGCTTTCTAACGTCAATTTTGGACATCCTACTTTGCGCAGAGATAACCAAGCCGAAGCAAACCCATGCCGCACTTGGTTCAAAGAGAATGGGAAATGAGAGGGATGTGGTGCTCCACCTCTCTGCCCCTAGGGTATAGTCCCATTTTGGTCCCCTAAAACGGCATGAGTCGGTGTTCTAGCCTAACAATTTCTAAGCGTCAGTCGTTAGTAACCTTGTGAGAAGCCTCCCAGTTCTCTAGGACCACCTTGCCATAGGACAGACCCATCGGGGGTTCCACCCTCCTGCTTCCCTCACTTGGCGTACATTAGTTGTCTAATTAGTCCTATCACTTTTAAGTGTGATATGTAAAAACAACTTCCTTAATTAACCTTTTTAGAGGACATGGTTCATTCAAGTAATCTTATGGCATTGACACGAAAAAAAATTTGAACAGTTTCCCTGGAAGTACTTAATATTAGCAAATTATCAGAGTTACAAGTCTTGTTCAAAAGGGACAATATTTGCAATCCGTAAGGATGCAATTTATTTCCACCAAGTTTTCTCCTTGCACTAGTAACAAGGGCTCTAGAAAATCTATTCCAAGTCATGCTGATAGTTTGAGTAGGGCTTAGAGGTAGGGAATTTATAGCTAGAGCCCCCCTTGGCATCCAAGCGTCCTCCTATGTTTAAACCAATCCGTGGAGGAACTCTCGTGGCGGGTTTGGTCCATGTTCCCGTCACGGCTATTTAGAACCCCCTTGGCCAGGGTTGGCGGCCAACTAGGGGTGGTTTGGCGTGCCCTCCAAAAGTTCAACCTGATTCACTATATTCATTTATAAGTTTGGGGTTACACAATCTCTTTTTTTATTTTATATTTTAAATTTAGAAACAATGTTCCTCAATTTACAAGCATAAACAAAGGTGCAGGTGAGTGCTCGAGACATCTGCTAAGGTGGGGTCCCTCTCTTGACCCAAGCGTTTATCCTTCTTGCCTTAGCGGTAATTTCCAATATCCTCCAAAGGGTAGGGAATTTTCTTCATTTTGTCCCCCTATGAAGTAACCATAGGTTGGCTTAGTTTCTTCGAAACCCTAACTAAATTGAGTTGAGCCCTATCCTTGCATGTATAGGGTTCATTTTTATTGAACGGCTCTTGAACAAATTTTTGTACTTCATAAGTGCAGTTGATAGTTATCTTGAACATGACTCCCTAGCAGCGCAACTAAACTGATCATGATGCCATGCAATTTGGAGGCGTATCTTTCCTAGACAATACAATCCTGCAAAGCAGGCTTTTGCTTTTGGGAGTTCATTTCAGCATGCTTATGCGAAACACGAATAGAGACTTGTATATATATATATATATATCTTTGGGTGGAGGATGCGAAGCTATCAATCCTAAGGTAAAAGCGAACACTCCCCTCTGAAGGTTTATAGGGGTCTAATACCTATTTTAGTCTTGCAATGGCCTAGATATACTTAAACGTCATCGTAGAAATTCAGGAATTTCATGTACGTGATTCAAAACGTCACTTCTACCTTTCCACTTTCACAAGTTTTGTGATGCAAAGAAAAGGTACGATTTCTATTTAATCGACGAATATGCCTAACTTTTTTAACAATCCATTTTTTTAAAAGCATGCTAATGTTAGTGCATAATCTAAAGTATTACGAGCATAATCAATAAGGTCCTGTCTTCTTCTTTTGCGTGCATGAATGCAAAATCTTCTGTGCAATTTACTCATTCAAAAACATAGCAAATTGCAAGTAAGCACAATTTCCAATATGAAAAAAAAAAGATGTTTCTCATCCTGCTCCTGTATCTTCTACTTTGTCTTCCAAAGAGGAGCTTGATCAGTTGCAACAAAAAGCTAAACTATGTGATGGGTTCTCAGCTAAGGTTGAACACCTTCAGCAGCATATGGATTGCATGCAAAATGATTTTTTCTGTTATACTGAATTGGTGTCACCTCTAGTGGTTAGTATGATAGACTTTTTCCGAATAGCTTTCCCTTCCCAAGGAAGTCGGCCTATGTCCTTAAGACTCCCCATCAAGGTAGGGTGAATGGAACGCACCTTGATTACCAAGTGACGCAGTTCCTTGCCTCATGGCTCCATTGGTTGAGGCGGGATTCATGTTTGGTTGGACCTTACTTCATTTGGGAGGCATCGTATGATTTGTCTTTTGCTTCGCGGCTATGCACCTAGATAGCAGGAGAGACGGCTCCTCGCGGAAGGGACTAGTCTGTGAGGATCTTCTCCAAGAGGGGGGGAAAGGAAAGAGAGATGGTGAGCTCCGAGTTCTTCAACGAGGGAAGAAAAACAATTTCCTTCTCTCTCTCTATCTCTCTCTCTCTCTTCTCTTAACCTCCCTTTCCTCTCTTTTCGGTCTCTCTCTTGCTCTCTCTCTTCTCTTACTCTCCTTCTTCTTCTTCTCTTCTTCTTCTCCTCTCTCTCCCGCTCTCTTCTTCTTCTTCTCTTCTTCTTCTCCTCCTCTTCTTTTCTACTCTCTCCCTTCCTCTTCTTCTTATTCTTCTCTACTCTCTCTCTCCCTCTTCTTCTTATTCCTCTCTTCTTCTCCACTCACTCTCTCCCTCTTCTTCTTATTCCTCTCTTCTTCACTACTCACTCTCTCCCTCTTCTTCTTATTCTTCTCTATTCTCTCTCTCCCTCTTCTTCTTATTCTTCTCCTCTTCTCTATTCTCTCTCCCTCTTCTTCTTATTCTTCTCCTCTTCTCCTTTCTCTCTCTCCCTCTTCTTCTTATTCTTCTCCTCTTCTCCTTTCTCTCTCTCCCTCTTCTTCTTATTCTTCTCCTCTTCTCCTTGCCTAAGCAGCAGCAAGTCGTGGCCTTCCCCGTTCTCATCCCCTTAACAATGGGGTTTATATAGGTATTTGGGGTTGGGGGGGGGGGGGGGGATTTAGTAATGGCAGCCCCCCCTTGCCACCTCCCCATGGTCGTGGCACCCTCTTGCCACTCTGGTAAGCTGTGGCAGCGCCCCCCCTAGCACCTCCATGGTCGTTGACACGATCGCCCCCTCCCCTCATGCCATCTGCCAGTTGGCGACGTAACCAGGGGTAATTCTTTTTTTAAAATAAAAAAATTATTTTATTGGGGGGTAATTACAACGGGATGGTTACAGAAAGTTCTTCTCAATTCCAAAGTGGAGGGGGTAAAGTGAAACAAACATGTAAGATGAATGTAGAAGCATACTTAAGATGAATGAAACCAAAAGAGGAAAAGAATGGATGAAAATCAACTTGCGATTGAGGAAAAGTAACAATTTTTTTTGTGAAAAACCACATACTAAATTCTCTTTCTTTAATTGAGCATTTTAGTTTCCATAAGCATCTCTTCCATTGCCTACATGTCTTTCTACAAAAATGATCTGAAGAATACTAATGGTGAATTATGATATTATGACATGTACCTATAATGGTAGGTCAAGAGAAAAGTAGCAAACTTCCATTCTTAGAGGATTTGGAAAAGTACGGCCTCTCATTGGAAACAAGGGCTTACAATCAATTCAGATTCAGGCATATCCTAAATTTGGAAGACATAGTCATAGAGGAGCTAGCCATCAAGCAATTGGTGAAGCAGTGCAAGCTGCAAAAGTACATGGAGAAGGTGGGCCAAGCCGTCGACTACGAGAAGTGCATGGAATTCCTTTGGAACTTCAACAAGAACCGTGTTACCATCATGGTGGATCTAGAGAATGAAGACTGCCAATTAGAAATCGAGGTGAGCCTTGAGTTGGTACATAAAGCACTAGGCCTATCCACAACAAAGTGAAAAGACGGCCAAAAAGGGATGTGTACGACATGTTGGGAATGGAAAAAGTGATAGTCCACACCAACGAGGACATCAGCGTAGCTAACATCCCCGACCCCAAAGTCCAAATTTGGGCCAAAATGGTGCTGCACACTCTATTCTCTAGCCAAAGGTACAATGCTTTGATGAAAAAAATCAACGTGCCAATGCTAAAGAGCATTGCTGTCAAGTCCTTCGACGAGGTAAACCTAAATGGCTTCATGATGAGGAAGATGATAGAAACATTGGCAAAATCATTGGCCACTAGTGGAAGACCCTCGGAGGGAGAGTCTCTAGCCTCTAAAGCTAGGAACTCGTCGTCGCGTCAAATGAATCTACCATTGGCTTCAGAGGGGTCTTGTTGTTGCCATCATAAGAGAGGCACTAGGGAAAGCACAAGAAGACGAGGCAGTCGGGTGAGACACCAGACAAGTCCCCTCCGCACACCAAGGACAAGAGAAGTCCAGTGAAAGGACAATGAGTGAGGAAGAAGGAGAGCAAGAAGCACAATTTGTTGGCCAAGGAAGGGCCAAGAAATCAAAGAAGAAGACTCCACAGAAGAAGGCCAAAGAAGAGAGTGGGAAGAAAGAGAAAGCAAACCTACACGGAGCCCAAAGTAATTCCAAAAGCACGAAAGAACAAAGAAAGAGAAAAGAAAGGGACAAGGCAAATAGAATAAACGAGGAATCCAGGGAAACTAAGGAGGAGAGAAAGAGAAGAGCTGAGGAGGAAGATGCAAAGCTTAGGAAGAAAGAGAAAGAAGACAGCCCTAGCTATCTGCCTCTCAGAGGAGCAACCTTCAAGGCAAGAAGAGCTGGCTGCCATGGGTCCACCGAGACATGAAGGTCCAAGCACCAGCTCCAAAGCACCCAAAATCCTGCCATCCCCAATGGACCAAGGGAAAGGGCAAGGTTCTAATCAACCCCATCCCACCCATCCTACTACTCGCCACCCTAATCACTACACCCACCCAAGACTCCTCTACCATGGTGGATGCCAACAATCTTGTGGCCTAGATGCAATTCCTGGTCAATAAAGAGGAAAATCAAGGTGCAAGTGTAGGAACCCTTGTGACGGGAGCAAAAATAGAGGTAGCTGCAGATGAAAAATCTAAACAGGACCCTAAAAGATAGAAGATAGAAGCATCTACAACCAATGGTCCCAACTGCATTGTTGTTGTCTACAGACTATGACGACTAAGTACATGAACTTCTATCATAGCTAGAGCAGGAAAGGAAGACAAGAAAATATACGTAGTTGACCTCGAGGCCGAAAGGACGATGGCAGCCTCTCAATTAGGGAGAACCCATCAAGTGGCCATGTATCAAAGAGAGATCAAGAAGCTAAAGGAGAAGCTTAAGGCCAAGGGAGGAGAAGAAGAGAGGTGGAAAGCAAGACTTGGGGTGGAAACACAAAGCCTCATGAGCCTACAACACAATTTTGATGAGCTGGTGGTGTTGTACAAATACTTGCAAAAGGAAAATGAAAAGATTCAAGATGCCACAGAGTAGCTAGCAACAGTAGAAGAAGAGAGAAGCCGACAGCACCAAAATCATATAGAAAATCTCGAACAAAGGATAGCCTCAGAGCTTGGAGAGAAGCAATGCTTGGAAAGAGAAATCGAGGAACAAGAGAGGAGGCTAAGGGCGTTAGCCTATATGCACAACAAAATCTTGGAAGAAATGAAGAAAAAAGTAGATGAATGGGTGGACATGAGTGAAGAACAAGTGAGTGACTTAGCACACCACTAGCCCTTGCAGAAGGCGATAGGGTGTTAGCAAAGAGTAGGGTAGAGGCCACACAGGTAACTTTGGAAGCCCAACAACGTGCCTTCCTCCACACTCTCTTAGATGCCATGCAATTTGAGGTAGGGAAGGCCATTGAGTCATTAAGGAAAAAGCTGGAGATCACTTACACGGCTCTAAGGCATGGGCTACACATCCAATTGCAAATTGCAGGGCCCAAAGAAGTAGAACCACCGCAGCACAGGGGAGAAGAGAGGCATAGGCCAACTAAAGACAGAGGGCCAAGTTTTGAAAGGGGGAAACAAGCCACGGCTCCTTAGTGGGAGGTTTTTAATACAAGACCCTACTTCGCAAGAATGCTGCCTCCCACCACTCTTTTCGACCTCAACACTGGCAAATATATCTATGCAATGGCTAGATCAATGTGTGGCAAAAAAAAACACACGTAGGTCATCGTCACTACACCTAAGGGTCCTCAAGCTAGAAACATCTAGTGGCTTCGATTGGCCTACTCCGCCCCTAACCCCTAGCCCATTTTGATTTTCCACTTCACGCTTAGGGCACCTCAGGGGTAGGACTTCCATACTTGTCTCCTTAAGCCGTGCACCACACCTACAATGATGCACGAACTGGGTCCTCAAGTGTGGACACCCATGCTTTCAACCCAACTCCCAGTTCCACTAGCACGAGCACAATGCACCACACAGTAAGGTAGACACACCCCCAAATAGTGCACCTTCTTTTCTTTTCAAGTAAATACAAATGATGCAACCCACCAATGTTGGAGGCCCCATCATCCACTCAATTCACTATCGGCGCCCACCACCTCAACCGGTTGATCAGTTTCTTTTCAAGACCAATCCCCATGAAACCACATCATCATCGTCTTACATAATCGTTGTTGCACAACATGTCACCATGCAACCAAAACAAAGCAGAGGAAGACCAAGGAAGACCAAGTCAAAAAGCGAATGAAGAAGCTCATTTTTCTCTAGCAGGAAAAGTACAGGAGATGGCAACCTCAGAAAAAATGTGGGGGAGCTCTGAATATCTTGGCAAGGTCCTCTCAAGGATGAGGGAGGTCCTGTCAAGGATTAAGGATGCTCTCTCAAGGATGGAGAAAAACATCGAATATTCTAGCAAGGCTCTATCAAGGATAAGGGAGAACCTCTAAGGGCTCTTGCAAGGAAAGCATGAGGCGTAATGTATTTCATTTTAAAAGAAGTGCTAGGTTTCCTCCTATACAAGTGGTAAAGTCTAAACCGGCATAGGTGAAGGGATAAGGAAACTTGAAGGGAATAGGGAAAAGCCATGTTAAGCTCACATCATAGCAACCTCAAAGGGCGAGAGAAGGGATTCGTCCAACATCATCATCAATTATAGAGATAGATCCATCCACCCACCAACAATCTCCAGGGGGATCCATCCAACACCATCTTAAATCTCAAAAGATAGATCCGCCCATTCCCATTCTCCAAGGGGGATCTGTCCAACACCATCTAAAATTTCAAAGGACCGATCCACCCACTGTCAGGGTTATGGAGGGACCAGCCCCAACACCATCTTCAATTTCAAGGGCCGATCCATCCAACACCATCCCCCGCAAGGCTTGTATACAAACTCAAAAGGCCATCTAGCTATACCCATCCCAACTTCCAACTACTACCCATCATTGCCATGGGACTGGCACTCAACTAGGAGGGGGGTAATGTTAAGCTTAACACAAGAAAAAGTGAAAAAGCACAAGTTGAGAGCTAAAAGAGGCGTCCAGAAGGAAATCAGACACAAGGAAACAAGCAAAAAGGGAAATACGCGAAAGTGCAAGGGCGGTCTCAAAAGCTAAGCCAAAGGCAAAAGTGCATTTGTAAATGCAAGGTGCCTCTAAAACTTTTATAAAAGAGCACCAAGCTCCCTCTTGTGCAACTTGTAAAGGCAGACAGGTGGTAGAAAGGAAGCTAAGAGGATAGGAGGACAATGGGAAAGAGGGCCTAGGCAGCCATGTAAAAAAGGAGATGACTGCCCAAAAGGGATTAGGGTTTTGTATATAAACTCAAAAAGTGAATGAGAAGCTCATTATTGGGTGTGTGGAAAAGTGGACTCATCTTCTTCTCTTCTCCTTCTTGCTTGTGTGTGCTTGAGAAAGGGAGTGTGAGAGTGTGAGGGAGTGAGTGTGTGAGGGTGAAGGATTTTGGAGGTGAAGCTCTCCATCATATTCTCTCTTCTTCTCTTCTCTTATCTTCTCTTGTCTCATGCACGGCTATTGAGGATGGAGATTGGAGGTGGAGGCTTGAGGATGCTTGAGCTCGCATCTTAAATCGTGGAGCTACCAGTGTGCTTGAGGGAGGAGGCAACTCATTTTGGCATCGAGGTAAGCTCACTACACCCCAGTAGGATTGAAGGTGCATCGGCTAGGTGAGAGATAGCCATAGGTGTTTGCTTGAAACACTTGAACAATAAGTGGTCCATGGGTCTTGGCGGTTAAGTGTGAGCTCACCTCTACAATGATGTATCAAGGTTGGTTAGCCCAAGTACTAAGATTCCCACCTCTTTTTCATGGGATCTAGTCATCACATTCAAGGGAATTGGAATAGCATCATCATTGGGGGTCTTGACACTAGAAGTTCTGAGTGGTATCAATGGGACAAATACGATATTTGAGGTAGGTTTTCATCTAGGACAATTGGTGTAAAGATGTGTGACTCCACACTTTAGACATCTCTAGTTGGCTTTGTCCTTGTTTGCATATTACTTTTTGGGACATCACGATAAGATGTGGCATGGGTGGCTACACATCCAACACATGAGAGGTCTTTGTGGTTGGCTTTCCCCCATACCTCGGCCTCGACCCCTACCCAAAGTCATAACTAGAAGTGGCCTAAAATACATTAGAATTGGATATCCCTCTTTGTCATAAGTGAGGTAAGGATTCAATATGGTTCTTCTTCTAGTGGCTCTTCCATTAAGTGAACAGAATCACCACTAGATGGATGAGTGATGATTGTTCTAGCTGGTCTTGATATTCTCGTTGGATTCATGTCCTTCCCTAGGCACTATAGGTTGTTGTTTGTTGGATGCATGTAGTGTTAATGGGGCTTCCCTTCCATAGTTGAGATGTCTATTCATTGGATAGAATGGTTGAGGATAGGATTGTGAGTAAGGCAGCTTATATTGCATGGCCTCATGTCCAAATATTCTATAGTTTATGCAAGTGCATGGATGTGGATCGTGGCACTCTGATGGAAGGTGGTTTTCCCTACAATGAATATACTAAATGTATGGTCCTTTGGTCATCTTAGCGTGTCTTGAAGCTTTGGTGAGCTTTTGACTTGAGACTTGCCATTTTTTACATAAGGTCCAAGCTCTTTCATTTTTATGGCATGCTTGTGGTAAGTTTCTCAATGTGATTTGTGGATCTTTCATTATAAATGGTGATGATACTTGTTGGCTGAATCGCCTTTGTGTTCCTTTCCTTCAGCAGCTCATCCACACAAATTGTTTCCTCGAACACTTTGGCCAATGCCTCTCTTTGCAGACTCGAATTGCTTGCTAGCATCTTATAGAGTTTAGTTCCTCATCATTGATCCCATTAATAAGTACAATGTAGAATACTTTTTGAGTGGGTTGTTCAAGTGCAAAATCCTCTTGAAGAGGCTCCAAATGTAGGTGATGTAATCATGGATCTCCTCTCTATCTTTCTAACTCACATTCATCATTTTGACAATTAAGTTGTCAGCCTACCCTGCTTTTGAGAATCTCTAATGAAGACATCCTTGAGAGTGTCAAAGTCATTGTGTTCTACATTATCAAGGCTTAATGAACCAAGTATGTCCCTTTTCCTCTAGGCATAACCCAAAATCTTTTGTGCATTGACCAATGTTTTGGAGGTTGTTAGCCACCTCAAGGAAAACTTGCTCAAACCACTCGATGAAGCTGTAAGGTCATCTCTTGCTTTGTACTTCTTGAATTTTCTTGTGACCATCAAGATTTTTATTTAGATCCTAGTGTTGGGCACAATTCCTAACCTTTCCAAATTGAAGCATAGACCGAATTATCCAAAAACCTCTTAGTTAAAAGTTTGGCTAGCATGAGTTCTACCTCAAGGGCTCTTTCTCTATGAGCATTCGCTCATGGTCCGGTTCTCCTAGTGAATGCCAAGATGTGTTGGACTTGGTTTAATCCTATCGCTCTCCTTTGCATGTCAAGTTTTTACACTGCAAGAATTTAGAAACTTGCTATATTAAGCCCTTTTCTAGCCTTCTCTGCTCTTCTAGTTTAGTCAATATTTCATGCATTGATCTTTCCTTATGTACTACCCTTGTCTTCTGATCATATTGCTCTAATAGCTCCTAGATTTCTTTTGGAAATCTACTAGGGTCAATTATCCATGTTGAATCTTGAGGCAAACATGGCCTCTTACTCTTCTTGTGGGACTAAAGTTTCAATGAGATCGATAAGGTTAGATAAGGAAGTGACGGTTCCTCAAAAAGACACATTCTAGTCTTGATTATGATGTGGCCGTTTGACCCAAGAGGAGTTTACAGAAGCTTGTTAGTGTAATTTACTGTTTAGGAACAATTTGGTATTTTAAAATATGATAATAAAGGAGCTTCTAATAGTGGCCAGCACTTTCAAGATGGGATTTTATAGCTAGAGAATAAGCCTATCAATCTGACTTTGTATGCAAAAGTTATAGGCTTTGGAAGGTCAATGTCTAACTGGGACTCTATGCATGAAAAGAGCCAAAATGTGCTATAAGTGATACTGATGGAGGAAGCGATTGTCTAGACCATGCATGTTGATACAACCCATGATGATGATCATTGACAATCTTGGCATGATGATGATCAACCAACTCCAAAATAGGATACAGCAAGGAGAAAATGATGATGGCGAGAAGAAGAAGAAGACCTCCCAAGTATTACCATCGAATGATCAATTTAAAACTCACAAAAAGCATTCCATAATGATTTGAGTTTCACAAAAATCATTTGATCTGTCTCACTTGGCAGTTTCACTTGGCATGTGCTTTTTTCAAGGCACTCTTGCATTTGATTCAATGTTGGCATTCGATCCTACTTTGTTGGAGGCATCTGATTGGCATTTACAAGCTCATGGAATTTGCTCCCACCCACTCAAATTTTGCTCAAGGCGGTTCATAGTGTTTGATGCATAGTTATTTGTCATTTGACTCAAGGCATGGGCATGGAATTTGATGGTTTTTTGAAATTTGGCCTCAAAGCATGCCCATTAGCATGAGAGCGGAGTTTTGAGCCTGGGATGTGCCTAAAATTTGCCAAAAAATCTGGAATTTAGGGGAAAAATATTAACATCGAAGGCGGCGGTTGCAACTAGGACGATTTTAAGCACCAAGTGAAAGACGGGTTTTAAAAGGCGCCCGAGCGACACTCGTGGATTTTTGATAATTTTTTCGACTGCAGTACGGGATGCCAGGAGCTGCCAATCAGTGCGTTATGTTGAGACAGACGCACAGGATTTTTCAGAGCTCGAATCGGAGTTCGAACGAGGACGGGGCCACAAATTGGGCAATATACGCAAAGGTGGACAACTTTGAGGACCAAAGGGGGGGGTGCCCTTTGGAGCCTTGACCCCCGCCTAAATTTTTATGCAAAGAGGCATGAGAAAAAAAACATGAAATCATGGAGAAGAAGGACGTCAGGATGCGCCGAAAATTGCGCCCTCTCCCATCATGATCAAGCATGGAGGCTAAATGTACCTCATGAATCAGAGACTACATGGCAATTTCTCTCTCTTGGCTGCTAATATTGCGAGTCTTCGCATGAGGAATGGCTGCCCAGATGAAGAGAACAGATTCTAGTCTTTCTCTCTCCTCTCTCTCTCTCTCTTCTCTATGGGCTGTTCATGTGTACCATCTTGATGGAGGAATCAGGGAGGGAGAATGAAGGAAATGGTGATGGAGATTGATAGAGATGCTCAAGATTGAAGTACAACATTGGATTGAGAGCAATGGAGGCTCCGTCTGCTGGTTATGCAGTCATTCAAGGCATCTCGGGTTACGTAAAAACACGGTATGACCATTTTTATGAAGAAAATGAAGGATTTTTTATAGTTTATGATGATAATTATATTCTTATTGGATGAAAATTTGTTTGTGTATTGTTTGCATTATGAGTAAGTGTTGTTCATCAAAAAATTCTGATTTTTCAATGATTTACATGCTTCATTTAATTTTCGTAAACCCGAAATGCGATTTTTAAGTGGCAAAATGGTAGTTTTTCCGTTTTGGGTGGGTAAAAGGTGTTCCCATGGAGGGAATATGGAAGATAAATTGAATGTTAGTATGCTTAGATGATTGGAACAAGAAAAACCAGAAAAGCATATTTTATTACCAAATAAATCAAGAAAATAGAAAAAAAAAAGAGAAAAAGTAGAAATACGTCTTGGAAAAATAAGAAAAAATATAATGATTGTTTGTGGACGTATGGTAGTGGCAAAGCATGAGGTTTAGCCTCAATTTGCCCTATCTCCTTGTCAAAGTTTGTGATTTATCACTTTCTATACATCAAAACATGACAAAATGAACCTCTACACCTATGCAACAAAAGCAATACCTAAACGTAGGAGGTTGGGAGGTTTGAATGGTGTGATTTGCGTGCTGATTATTGCTGATTTTCTGATGCACATCATGTCATAGAGATAGTGGTATGTTAATTAAGAGGATAGTAGCACGAGTGGTATCTCAGTGCTATCCTTGCATCGCTGCAACAGGTTAGTAAATGAATGGAAAGCCTGGTTGTACACAAGCACATGGTTCTGATTAAAATGATGTTTGAGCACTTTAGAATCATTCACCTTTGTATGTGCATGACGATCATGGTGTCAGAATAATATGACTGGATGCATAGCACCTGTTTTCAATGACAATGACTCCCATTGAGTGTGGAAAGGCATCCTAAGCTATAGGATAGACGTTCGGTTCTTGGGGGATTATTTGGAAAGGAAAAATGGTATCTCCTGGAGACGTTTGAAATGAAGAGTGGAGTTTGTTTGTTTGTTGTACATATTGAGCAGCGCATCAAGGGGCTAATCCCTGCGATGTAGGAGAGCTGTAGTGGGGCCGCGGTGATTCTACCAAGAGGTTGCCTCCCATGTATGTGATTATCGTGGTATTTATTGCCAATGTGTATGGGTTCTCCCTCTGTGGAGTTTATAGAAAGGGAAACGTTGGACTACAAAACTATAAAAACTATAAAAACACATAGATTAGGCTTTAGGGCAGTTTGTTCTTTAGCAGTAGATTGACGCTCCTGGTCTGCGAGGCCGTGAGGGTGTGTTTGTCTGTTATGAGCATGAGGTCTGGCTAGTGCCATAGCCAATGCCGGCCCATTTCAGGTCCCATTAGTGGTGCGTCTGCCGGGAGCTACCAACAAGTGGTGGTTCTCGAATCTAGGGTTTTTAGGGACCAAAAAGTTGGCTTATGTCCTCTGACAAGGACCGTCAAGCCGAAATACAAAAAGCAGAACGTGCTGAGAGGGCTAGACGGCGGTTGGAGATCGTAAGTCGCCATTCTCCTCAAAGGAGTAGCCCGATACACATAAGAGCCAGTGGTCTTAGTAATCCAACTGCTGCACATAGTCCTTTAGGTGCAGAGGGAAGCGCGAGTTCTTCCTCTCTTCCACCAAGTCAGCCCACTTCAAGTGGGGGTGTGATTCCATCAGTTCAAACTCCTATAGTCAATCCGATTGTCGTCATGGCAAAACCCATTGCAATTCCTGCAGGGACGCCGGATCTGCCAGCTTTAGGAGTTTCTTTGCCCATTTTTAATGGGTTAGCCGAAGAAGATGCAGAGTTTCACATTTGTGAATTCCAAAGATTAATGTTTAATTACCGCATCCAAGATGAGGGACATCTTATATGTTCTTTAACATGACATTAAAAGGAAGGGTTGCGGTATGGTATCATAGCATAGAGACTGGAACCATAACCATAATCGACCAATTTTATGCAGCTTTCCGAGGAGAATATGCCCCTGAAAGAGGTGGCCAATACTGGTTGCGTGTTTTGAATGTAACACGCTAAGATCCCCATGAGAATGTGAAAGCCTATGCCAAGAAGCTTAAGGAAGTGTTTCGTAAGTTACAAACTTACATTCCCATTCCACCGGCTGCCCAATTGCAATACTTCTTGCATGGATTGGATTTCAATATTCAAGTATAATTGAGCAGTGTGTCTTTGGCTGATATAGACACCGCCATCACGTGGGCAGAAGGAGTAGAGTCACGATTACAAATGGCCTACTCCTCTCGAATAAATCTTAATGCAGGTTTAGTACCTGGAGGCAATTTACCATTGTTAAATGGAAGTCAAGGGATGCCTATGAATAACCCTAATGGGAGAGGAAGCATGGTTCAAAATGCACCTTTGCTGCCAATACCTCCCAGTGTGACTATGCCTATGGCTAGTCAGTTTGGCTCCACCGAATGTTGGAGGCCAAGTTTCAAACCCTAATGTTGTTTCCGTGAGTCAATAACCAATGCCCAATCAAATTGTTAGGCCAATGGAACGACAGATAGACGATTAAGGCTATGAGTCGAGTGCCTCTAATGTCCTTGGCGAAGTTAAGGATATGATGAAGCATTACACCAACATGATTTCTGAACAATATCGAAAAATAGCTATTGATGTCAATTTCTTGAAGAAGCAGCAGAATCTGATAGGGAGTCGACGCCCTGAAGAGGGTGGTCCCTCAAGATTCAGCTGTAAGTGGTGTGGCGGACAACATTTCACTAGAAACTGTCCAAATGTTAAATGTGATATTTGTGGGAAGTCGGGCCACTTACCTGCTACCTGTTGGAGTAAGATTAGTTCCCTCCAACAAGGGAGTAAACAGCCCAGTCCAGTTAATCATAGAGCGCAAGGTAATAACCTGCATAAAAATGATGGACCAAGACAAATACTGCAAAGGGGAAAGACCACCATAGAAGAGTTGCCACAAGGCAATGAATTCAGCCTTATTGAGGCTGTACTCGTCAATGACGCTGAAACCTCTAACCTACGAGCCGTGACAAGAGGCCAAAAGGCTAAAGAGGGTAATAGAGATAATGCAAAACCGATCGAGGAAAACCCTAAGCAAGGGGATAAGGGGACGCAAGTCCTGAATCCTAGCGTGGAAGGTGGACCTCTAAGGCCTGTTGACAAGAAAGTCGATCCTAAGAAGGATGAGGAAGTGCCAAGAAAGAATGCAAGAGCTAAAAGAGAAGCACCAAAGCCGGTCCCGAGACCAAAAGAGAGAATGGTTTGGCAAGAAAAGAGAGCTTTGGCTACCTATCATGATTTTGACTTAGCAAGTTCTCTTTGCGAAGTCAAACCGGATGTAAACCTCTTACAGTTGATTAAATTATCTCCAAGAGTATGCAAGGAATTCAAGAAGATCTTGTGTATTGGGTATACTGTAGAACCTTTGGGCATAGCACGAGTAGGGGAAGATTGGTTTGATCATGTTGAAATGAATTGCCCTAGGGTTCCAGCATACGTGTATGGAATATTAGTGGAGCATGTGATCATAGACACTGGGTCCTCCGTCAATATCATGAGTTCAGAGTTGATGGAGAGGCTGGGTCTAGGCATCCAAAAAGATAGCTCCACCCTTCTTAGAATGGCTGATGATAGTTTAAGGCAACCAAAAGGTTGTGTTACTAAAGTCCATGTTACAGTTCCAAGTATAGAATGCTTCTTGGAATTCAGTGTGATAAGATTTGCAGGACGTCCTAGCTATCGAGTCTTGCTAGGTAGGCCATGGATCTTACGAACAGACAGTCAAGTCGATATACTCATCGGTCGAGTGGTTTTAGGTAGAGGTGCTAATCGAGTAATAGTCGATGCTTACCCTGAGTCTCCTCAGAGTGAGAGAGCTCCTTTATCCTCTACTGAATTAGAGACAACAGATGATTCATCTGGTGGTGAGACATCATCCAATGACAAATCTAAAGAAGGGTCCACTATAGAGGATATTTATCAGATAACTCTAAATGAGCCGATAGAGCCGCAAGATAGGATAAGAGATGCGGATGTGATTGAGTTGGACCTCGGCACGCCGAATGATTCGCGGCCAATTAAATTAGGTTCCATGCTTAGTTCAACAGAAAGGGAGGACTATGTGTCCTTGATTCAAGAATTCTGCGATATCTTTGCTTGGAGTTATGATGAGCTGAGAGGTATTCCTCCTAGCCTAGCTGTTCATACTATTCCTATAAAAGAAGGTAGTTGTTCTGTGCGTCAGAAAGTAAGGCGTATGCCTTTTGAATTGAGGGACGGGCTGTTTGAGGAGTTACAAAAGTTAAGGAAAGCTGGTTTAATCTTCCTTGTATAGCATACAGAATGGTGTTCACCAGTTGTCATCAGAAAGAAGAAAAACAACCAAATTCGACTGTGTGTAGATTTTAGAGAGCTGAATAAGTAGACGGTTAAGGATTACTATCCGTTGCCATTTATTGACCAGATTTTGGATCAATTAGCGGGTAGGGAAATATATTCATTTATGGATTGCTTTGCAAGATACAACAAGATGGCAATTGCAGAAGAAGTCAAGTTGAAAACAACTTTCATTACTGTCTTTGGTACTTTTACATACCATGTGATGGCCTTTGGTTTGTGCAATGCACTTGGATCGTGGCAACGAATAGCAGACAAGACCTTTGGTGATGACATCTTCCCAGATGAGTTGAAAGTATTTATCGATGACCTGGGGGTAGCCACTGTAAGGGAAAGGATGTTGATTATTTTAAGAAAGTGCTTTGAGTGTTGCAGACAATTTTGTATCGCTCTTAATCCACGGAAGTGTGTTTTTGGAGTGCCTTATGGGCTATTGCTAGGCCATGTGGTTAGCTCAGTAGGGATCGCAAACTGACCCTGAAAAGATCAAGGTTATAGTCGCTATGAGTCCACCACACACTCCGAAAGAGGTACATAGCTTTCTGTCATCGATAGGGTACTATCGGAGGTTTATAAATGCCTTGGCAGAAAGGACGTTGCCACTAACGAGCTTGTTATCCTTTAGCTGTTTATTTGTATGGAGCGACCCCTGTAAGGTAGCTTTCGAGGATGTGAAACAGGAGCTAGTAAAAGAACCAATTTTAAAAGCACCTAAAAGAGGCGAGGTATTTTACATATTTTCAGTAGCTACCATGCATAGTATCAACTGTTGTTTAGCCCAAATTTGGGAGGAAAGGTGGTATCATCCGATAGCTTTTGCTAGTTGAAAATTGGGCATATCAGAAATTAATTACACCTACATGGAGAAGTTGTGCCTTGCGATGGTCTTTGCGACTAAAAAATTCAGGCACTACATCCTCTATGAGAAGGTAGTTTTCTATACGAAGGCGGAAGGGCTTAGATTGCTTATGAACAAGCTGCAACTGCTTGATCGTCTGGCAAAGTGGTTAATCACTTTGCACGAGTTCGATTATGAGATTAAGAGTAAGCCACCGAGGTTGCAGGGGATTGTGGAATGCCTTGTGGATTTTGGGGAGCCGAAAGAGACTTTGGCTGAAGGAAGTGATATTGAAGAAATGTTTAAAATTGATATAGCTTCTATCCCATCTTGGTATGCTGCTATCACGCATTATCTATCAACGGGAGAGACTAGAGCTAGTTTATCAAAATCAGAAAAAAGGAAAATTAGACAACAGGCTTTGAAGTTTTCTTTGATCGCAGGGACACTATATCGGCAAGGGGTTGATGATATCTATCGCCGATGTGTGATTCCTGATGAGGTTCCTTTCATCTTGGAAGAGTGCCATGACTCTGCATGTGGAGGACACTTCGCTGGATGGTTGATGTCATAGAAAGATTTAAGAGCTGGATATTGGTGGCCATCCATCTTCCAAGATTCCTTTGAGTACGTTAAGAGATGTGATACCTATCAAAGACATGACAGTAGAGAGAATAGGAAACGTCCACTTACGCCTATCATGGATATCCTTCCATTTGAGAAGTGGGGCATTGACTTTGTGGGTCCTATCACCCCGTCGTCTACTACTAAGAAGAGGTACATTATAGTAGCAACCAATTATTTTACAAAATGGTTAGAAGTGCAGGCGACGAGGCAGGACAATGCAAAAGAGACTGCAAGTTTTCTTTTAGAGCAGATTATGTGCCGTTTCGGTCCACCAAAGGAACTAGTATTGGACCGTGGAACCCACTTTTTGAATAAAGTGATCAAAAGCCTGCTTGGCAAATCAAGCACAACAAAACGACCCCCTATAATCCGCAAGCAAACAGGCAAGTCAAAAGTACTAATAAGCAGCTTGTGGGTATCTTGTCTAAAATAGTCTCTGAGAAGAAACGAGATTGGGACATGAAGTTGTATGTGGCAGTATGGGCATATAATACAACGTTCAAGCAAGCTACCGGCCATACTCCATTTAAATTAGTTTATGGGAAAGAGTGGGTGTTACCCCTTGAAATCGAGTTGCCAACCATACGGTTTGCAATTAACCACTCTTTGGGAGATGAGGATTCACTCTTTGAATGTTTCATGACCATAGCCCACCTAGATGAGTTGAAATTGTAGAGCTTATTACACCAGGAGATAGCTAAACGTCGAATGAAGCAGTTGCATGACCTTAAAGCAAATAAGTATACCTTTAAAAAAGGGCAATTAGTTCTGTACTACGATGCGTGTAGGGAGTTGTTTCCAGGGAAGCTGGAACCTAGATGGGATGGCCCCTACAAGATTGTCAGGATAGGTAAAAATAGGTCTATGGCTCTACTAGCTGATTTGCAGGGAGTAGAATTTAAAAATAAGGTTAATCTTAATAAGATTAAACCTTATTATTTCTAAGTATGCTAATACGGAAAAATGCATTACAGGTCCATGCTGGGGCTGATTTGAGACCTGCAAAAGAGCTTAAAGCTGGTTGATGGGGCAGTTAATTCCTTATTTGGAGCACCCATATCTGGAGCAGAGATACCATCAAGGGAAACTTATCTGGTGGAGCAAAGGATACAAAGTGATTGAGCAAGAAGACGGAATCTTTGTGTGGGAGATCAAAGTCTTCTACCATCACTGCTTACGAATGTTGACAAGTATCCCTGTTGAGTTTAATGAAGAAGGTGGGATGGAGCCATCAGTTCACCCTCTAAACATGTTAAATCTTGACTATCATAATTACGAATAGAGGAGTTCCTGATGGCTGTGTCAACCCATTATGGATGTACACATTATATTTTGACGGAGCGTCGAGGGGCCCTAATAAAAAAGGGAGTGTTTGAGTAGTAATCCGAGATCCCCGACGTAGAGTTACGATGAAGTTAGCCGCTTATCTCGGGGTAGGATTCACTAACAATATGGCGGAGTATAAAGCCTTGATTATGGGACTGCATATTGCCAAACAAGGTGGTATTCGGCGGTTGTTAGTAAAAGGGGATTCCCAGTTGATCTTGAATCAGCTAGATGGGACATATACGGTGCGGAATCCCATCCTTTGTATGTATCATCGAACTGCGATGACCCTACTTGAGGAGTTTGAGAGAATGTCTTTTCAGCTGATTCCACGTTATTGGAATCAGTTTGCGGATTCACTGGCAAATCTTGCTTATGAAGAAGAACTTTTTTTCAACTGTGGTCCTAGTTTGGATATTGCTATCAATAATGAGATAGGACCTGATCGCTTGTGGGGAATGTTATCAGAGCATGCAATATATGGTAGGCGATGGTTGATATGGGTGATGCAAAGAGTAGCCGAGACCAATCTATTGTTTTTATCTTGGACCCATATGTTGATTAGACAACATGTTATGCGTAAGCCTCTTGCTATATATGCAGGAGGGATGGGTCATAATCTTATGCATTTAGCTTAGGGATGCGAGTCCTATTTTTCCTCCTTGGAAAGGAGCATATTATTGTATATCTGTACTCTTTCGGGGAGGGCTGTGTAGGTGCTATTCTGTTTTATTTCATTAGGCCAAGAGGGCCGATCAGTTTTTGTAGTGAAGTGTTTTATTTCATTTGGCCAAGAGGGCCAGTTGTCTGTTTAGTACAGGTGCGCTTAATGGTTTCTTGTTTTAGTTCTGTGCTAGCCAAGTTCAAAGAAGAGCTTGGAAGGAGCCTTTGTTGCGTGGAGCTTCTCGTGGCCCTATCCAGGTGATATCTCTCCACGAGTAATGTGTTTTATGCTATATGTGTCTGTGTACTTGTAGGGGAGTTTCTTTTCTTATTGGGGACCGGCTACCGAGGCATGAAGTCCCATGTTTAGGTTAGGTATGTCTTAGGGAGGTCTAAGTAGTCATTGCCTCCTGTAAAGACATTGCCAGGCACCGAAAGACCTATTTTAGAAGGCAGTTCTAGTGACCCTGTTCTGCTAGCCTACTAAGCAGATGTTCTAGGAGTTCTTGTTAGTTGTGAGGCAGTTAGAGAAGCCTGCCGGAGGGAAAAATAATGATGATGATAGAGAAAAAAAACCCTAAATATCTCAAAGGAAAGAAAATAAATATATACAAAGGTGTGTAAAAAGGGGTTCTAACCCCTATAAAAATAGAAAAGAAAAGAAAGGAAAATCTATAAGCACTTGATCATCGCCTTGCAAAGGCCTGGTAGGTTCCTGGGGACGAGTCAGACCCGGGGCCGATACCTTGTCTTCTTAGGGGTGGCATCTCGCTGGAAAAGAAGAAAGTCATGAAGGTTGGAGCGAAAATAAAAGTGAGCGTCAGAAAAGGATTAAGTGTCACCTTGCGAGGGCTTGGTAGGTTCTTGGGTACCGAGACAGGACGACCTGAGGCCGATGCCCTGTTCTCCTTGGCTCACTACGCTCAGCTCCCTCCTTTTTACATGCCCGCGTATGGGGAAATAAAAAACTAAATGAAGAAATATGCTAAAAGAAAATACTTTTTGATCAGGCTATAGGAGTCCTCACCTAGTAGGAGGTCCTGATTGAGTTGTCCTTAGTTAGGTAGGTAGTTCAGATTACCACTTAGGGCGACCTCTTTGACAGTTCTTTTTAGTTTGGCCGTGTTGGAGCAGTCGGTTAGTGACTAACTTCGGACCTTCTATCAGATTATGCTGCGCCTACTCCTTGTGGATTTCATGCCTTGGTTTTGTCAGGGGTAAGGTGAGCATTGTGCTGTGTTTTAATATGTATCTATTTTGTATCAGCTTGATGCTTCCTTTGGTTGTTTTGTGTAGATCTGTTGTGGGATTCGACGGGCTGAGTCGCCCTATCCCGTGGTTGCCAATGAGAGCGGAGTTTTGAGCCCGAGATGTGCCTAAAATTTGCCAAAAAATTTGAAATTTAGGGGAAAAATATCTAACATCGAAGGCGGCAGTTGTAGCTAGGACTATTTTAAGCACCAAGTGAAAGACGGGTTTTAAAAGGTGCCCCAGCGACACTCATGGATTTTTGATAATTTTTTTGACTGCATTGCGAGATGCCAGGAGCTGCCAATTAGTGCGGGATGTTGAGACGGATGCGCAGGATTTTTTAGAGCTTGAATCGGTGTCCGGATGAGGACGGGGCCACAAATTGGCAAGATACGAAATGGTGGACAACTTTGAGGACCAAAGGGGGGGGGTGCCCTTTGGAGCCTTGACCACCCTCCCCCCCCCCCCCCCCCCCCCCCCCCCCCCCCCCCCAAAATTTTATGCAAAGAGGCATGAGAAAAAAACGTGAAATCGTGGAGAAGAAGGATGTCAGGATGCACCGAAAATTGCGCCCTCTTCCATCATGATCAAGCATGGAGGCTGAATGTACCTCATGAATCAGAGACTACCCGGAAATTTCTCTCTCTTGGCTGATGATATCACCGGTCTTTGCGTGAGGAATGGCTGCCCGGATGAAGAGAACAGATTCTAGTCTTTCTCTCTCCTCCCTCTCTCTCTTCTCTATGGGTTGTTCATGTCTACCATCTTGATGGAGGAATCGAGGAGGGAGAATGAAGGAAATGGTGATGGAGATTGATAGAGATGCTGAAGATTGAAGTACAACATTGGATTGAGAGCAATGGAGGCTCCGTCTACTGGTTATGCAGTCATTTAAGGAGTCTCGGGTTACGTAAAAACACGGTATGACCATTTTTATGAAGAAAATGAAGGATTTTTGATAGTTTATGATGATAATTATGTTCTTATTGGATGAAATTTTTTTTGTGTGCTATTTGCATTATGAATAAGTGCTATTCATCAGAAAATTCTGATTTTGCAATGATTTACATGCTTCATTTAATTCCCGTAAACCCAAAATGCAGTTTTTAAGTGGCAAAATGGTAGTTTTTCAGTTTCGGGTGGGTAAAAGGTGTTCCCATGGAGGAAATATGGAAGATAAATTGAATGTTAGTATGCTGAAGTGATTGGAACAAGAAAAACCAGAAAATAGCATATTTTATTGCCAAATAAATCAAGAAAATGGGAAAAAAAGAGAAAAAATAGAAATAAGTCTTGGAAAAATAAAGAAAAATATAATGATTGTTTGTGGATGTATGGTAGTGGCAAAGCATGAGGTTTAGCCTCAGTTTGCCCTATCTCCTTGTCAAAGTTTGTGATTTATCACTTTCTATACATCAAAACATGACAAAATGAACCTCTACACCTATGCAACGAAAGCAATACCTGAACGTAGGGGGTTGGAAGGTTTGAATGGTGTGATTTGCGTGCTGATTATTGCTGATTTTTTGATGTACATCATGTCATAGAGATAATGGTATGTTAATTAAGAGGATAGTAGCACGAGTGGTATCTCGGTGCTATCCTTGCATCGCTGCAACGGGTTAGTAAATGAATGGAAAGCCTGGTTCTACACAAGCACATGGTTTTGGTTTAAAATGATGTTTGAGCACTTTAGAATCACTCACCTTTGCATGTGCATGACAATCATGGTGTCAGAATAAAACAATTGGATGCATAGCACCTATTTTCAATGACAATGACCCCTGTTGAGTGTGAAAAGGCATCCTAAGTTGTAGGATAGACATTCGTTTCTTGGGGGATTATTTGGAAAGGAAACATGGTATCTCTTGGAGACATTTGAAATGAAGAGTGGAGTTTGTTCGTTTGTTGTATATGTTGAGCAATGCATCAAGGGGCTAATCCGTGCAATGTAGGAGAGCTATAGTGGGGCCGCGGTGATTCTACCGAGAGGTTGCCTCCCATGTATATGATTATCGTGGTATTTATTGCCAATGTGTATGGGTTCTCCCTTTGTGGAGTTTATAGAAAGGGAAACGTTGGACTACAAAACTATAAAAACTATAAACGCATAGATTAGGCTTTAGGGTAGTTTGTCCTTTAGCAACAGATTGACGTTCCTGGTCTGCGAGGCCGTGAGGGTGTGTTTGTCTGTTATGAGCATGAGGTCCGACTAGTGCCATAGCTAGTGCCGGCCCATTTCAGGTCCCATCATAGCATGTCCTAATTTTGGTTTGATTAAGGTGCTCAAGGTATGGGCCTACCAAGTAGAGCATGAAGCATGTGATTGCTAAGGTATTCAATCACAAGCATTGGCTTCACCTCCAAGTGTTCATCACAAGCCATCATCTTCCATCACAAGGCAACAAAGCATTTGATCCAACTAGGCATTCAATTCACTCAGCATAAGGTGTCTTGAGTCAACTCCATTAAGCGGTTGCTTTTTCAAGCATCAAATAAATGCTTGCTTTGTCGACCCTACTCACCCCTCCTTACTTTTTGGTGTTAAATTTTCATAGGCATTCATTCTGTTCAATCACTTTTGGAATATTATTCCACTCAGCTCCACATGTTCAAGACATTGGCATTTGATTCGATTGCAAGGCATAGCATAAAAGTACGAAGCATCAAATTCTTCTTGTGTGGTTTGTTTAAGGAGGCATCATATTCAATTCAAGCAACTGTCATCATACTCAACTTAAGGAAGTGTTTGATTTGATTCTCCCCTTTCTCATTCAACTAGTGTTTTAGTGCCCACCCTTAGCTTCATTATCCTCAAGGCATTCAATTGCTTCAAGGGTCTTAAAAGGTCCCAACTTGAGTCCTAGCACTCAAATCAAGCCCCTTACCATCAAATCAATACTTTTTGCTATCAACTTGGGCTTTGTAAGGTAGCAATCAAACTATGCTCTCAATTAAGGAGACTCAAATTGGGGCAATGCTCAAGAGATACTAATTGAATCTCTATTTGATGACAAGCCTTTGATCCCATGCTACAAGGTGTCAAGAGAAGGCACTTTTCTCTCTAGTTTTTTGGCTCCCCAAGCATTGGGTGTTTAACTTTACCTCTGCTCAGATGTACATTTTCATATGTGGGTTTCTTTCTCCCTTGCACTTTATTCTCTCCTTCTATTCCCTCCCAAGCCACTTGGTTGCTTAAAAGCTTTTGATTACTTCCTTATTCAAGCAAATATCTCAATGTGAGTTGACTCGTTAGTGTGCCATTTGATTCTCTCTCTCTATCCATTCTATCCAATTGATCTAATTAAATAGTTGTCTATGCCGCCCCTCCTTTTTGAGGTAGGCTAGTGTTGCTAGGGCCCTCAACTTAATTCATGCTCTCATAACTAGGTTGTGCCTTTAGTTTCTCCTTGGCATGGCCGCCTTTCTCTTTCCAAGTAGTTACAACGATATTCCCCTTTGATCACCCAATTGTTCCCCAAGGAGAATCTAGCATGACATTTCTTCTTTGGTAACATATATTTTTTGTTTTTTTTTAATATTTAACAAATTGGGTTTGTTTCTCTTCTCTTTCTCATTTGTTCCAATACCTATTGCACTCAAATAGTTACACTCCAATGCAACTCTACATTCTATCAAGGAGAAAACCTTCTCCTCTCTCACATTTAACTCTCCAGTTTATTATTCTTCCCCTAGACCTCTCAATAAGCATTCAACATGCATCCTTCCTTTGAATTCTTTCCATTCATACTACCTAAGACTACACTTGGATAACATATTTCATTCAACTGCAACTAGAAAAATATCAACACAACTCTCTCTATGACGTGTGTTTCCTACTCACCCCTCATAGCATGGTATAGAAGTGAGTGCTTCAAATGGTTGATTCCACAATCTTGGCAATGGGATCAAAATATTGAGTCACATGTACACTCAACAATGGGACAAGTGCAAAGCTCCTATTATTTCAGGAGTTTAACCATCTAGTGCAGACCATCTCTCACCAACGAGTCTCTCACTTCTCTCTCAAAACCACTAGCTACCCTCACAAGAAATAACAACAACAAATAGTACCAAGATTTTAGTAGACACACCTTGAGGTCACTCATCATTGTAGTCTCTAACAAGTTGAAGGATGTCTCATGATCCTTGTGCAGCTGACTTGTTTTACAAGCTCTTGATCTAAATGCATTTACCACCATGAGCCTCAAGTTGGCTCATGAGAAAAATGTAGAAAGAATGTAGGGATAAGAGAAGAGAAGAGAACCACAAAGTCCTTTACGCTACATCCCTTATGCTCTCATACTGGCACTCTCCCCCTTACTCTTCCTCCCTCTCTCAATAGCACTCTAGCATTCAAAGCAAAAACTTGAAGAAGGAAAGCTCACACAAAGTTGGCATACACTCAAATGTCCTATTTCATTATTTTTCCTTCTTTTTATACATCCTTTTGAGGATTTCCACCCTTTTTGGTCCCTTGGGCACATGGGTATTATGAGCTATGTAGTATGAGTCTATTCATCAAAATATTACAATTTACAAGGGAGTGAGCTTGGCTCTCAACTTTTACAGATCACATTATTTAGCTTATATTTGTTGATGTGGACAAAAAAAAATTGATCCTTTTTGTCATTGGGCTTCTGCATTTGCATCTAATTTGTGATGGGGTTAACACACTCTCTGTCAATGCAAAAGTAGAAAAGCAAGAACCAAAAGTTGGCACACACACAATAGCCTTGTTTTTCAACCTTTTTCTGCAAAAAAGTAGGGTTAGGGTTTTTCCTATGTCCTTGGGCATCGTGCCCATCTTTTGGACCAACGACCATTCTTCTCCCCTTGCATGCACTCAAATTCATATTGCTATATTGAGCTCTATCTATTTCAATTATAACTTGTATGGAAGGGAGTCTAGTTCTCATTTAAATCAAGTGATTTGTTTTCTCAATGTTGTATAATACTTTCCAAAATATTTGAGGCTTCAAATTGTTTTATGAAAGGTTAGTGTGCTATCCCACACTTGAGGACCTAGTTAACATTCTCCCTCTCCTAGTGGAGTGCCAATCCCATGGCACTTATGCCAAAGGAGCATGATGTGGTTGGCAAGAAGTGCTAGGTTAATCAATGAAGAGAACTTAGAGGGCCGAAATTTTGTGACAATATAATGGAAATATGAAATGTGTGATGAAGACAAAAATGGTGGTTGTTGGAGGTGGAGGAAGTTATAGGAAGTAGGAAGTATGGGCCATCGATGTTGATGGTTCTTCATGTGCTGTGTGTACTTCTCATGGTTCTCTCCCTAAGGGTGTGTCTACTTGTCATGGTGATGTGAGTTGCTTATGCAATGTAACTAGGAGATGGGTCAAGTCCCAAGAAACATTGTCCCACACTTGAGGACCTAGTTTATGAAAGGTTAGTGTGTTATGCCATCCCTAAAGTTACATATTTACCAAGAAATCTTGGGATGTCTTGCCCTTGCCCTAAGGTTGTGATGTGGGGGAAGAAAGCTAGGTACCCCCTACCCTAGGTAATGTGAGAGTGTCATGTGCTTCTCTCTTTTTTTTCTTTTCTTTTCTTTCTCTTTTTTTTCAATAATTTTGACAATCATTTCCACTACTCAAGGACTGGCTTAAGCACATATTGGAGGCATCATTTACTAAGCATATACTCATTTAGTGAGCTACATAGTTGTAGTCACAAATCTAGGTAGAGTGTATAAGTGCACATAGCAAATCTACTATCTATCATATCTGTCAAGAGCTCAGTACAATAGGTAGGTAGCAGTATGGCCCCCCCGAGGCGGAGCCGTATTATAGCCACTCGATCAATTCTAATATTTACATAAAAAAAGAGTGGTGGGTAATCTTTCCTCATAGAATGTGATAGGTTGTCGGAGTAAGATGAGGAGGAGGTGGAGATAATTGCATATCATGAGATGAAGGGTCTGGGCAGTTGGTGAGTTTCTTCACAAAGTATATGAAAGAAGGAATGAGGTTAAAGGGTTGGAATAGGTAGATCTTCTTTTTCTCAAGGGCCCTTATATTTTGAATCTTTGGGAAGTTGTACATCCCATGCTCCTTTTTGTCATACTCTTGGTCATGTCGGCAGGGATAAGGACATAAAAGTGGATTTGCTTATTTGACCTAACTAAAGTAGATAAATGCATTCTATGCTACTTCGTCCTACTCTATGCTTCTCTAGGAGTGGGTACTCTCATTCTAGCTATCGTACCCAATCTTCTATAGGATTTGTAATGAGATATCTACTTGCAGTGCAAGTATTGCTCATGTTTTCTCTCCTTATGTTGCACTTTATCCTTCTCTTCAGAAAGCTCATGGCTGATTTGTATCAATAGGCAATTCAATTCAACTATTTTCTTGTTGTGTGTATTATTTTCCATTCTATATTCATTTAGGTCTATCCCTGCTTCTTGCAGCTTAATGATGGTTTCCTATAGGACAATCTCCTTCCTTCTAGTTCCTCCTATAGCTCTTTTATCAGTGCCACATCTTTTCCTATGGTCTTTTAGATTTCTTTCCATAAAGATTTCTCCTTTTTCTATATTTCTTTCTAAATCTTTTCCTTTAAGACACACTTTTTTTTCCTGTAATGCCCTTTGGAATTCTTCGTGTAGAGATTTTTTTTGTCTTGCAATGTCTTTTGAAGTTCTTCTCTTAAGATTGCTTCCTTCTTGTCGTGTTCCCAGACTTTCCTTGAAGTGTAATCTTCTTATCTACCAACTTTGGAGCCAGCTTTTCTACCTAAATGATGAAGTTCTTAAACTCGTCCTAGGTCTCTTCTAGCTTCTCCTGTAGCTCTTGCTTCTCTCTGAGCACCTTAGCTTTGCCTCTTTTAAGCTCCTCATACATCTTCTTTAAGGAGGCCTCTAGTCCACCCATTTTATCGTGCCACTCTAAATGGTAGTGACTACTCTTTGTGGACTCAACTTGTTGTTGCTTTTCTTTCTACACATCAATGGTAGTCTCTTGTTAAGATTGACATTTTGCAAGCTTAGAAACATTAGCCTATAGCTGCTCCATTTACTTCATCTTGGCATGCATTTGCACCATCTACTTCTATATATTAAGCTGGATGTAATGAAAGCAATCAACCATGGAATGAAATCTAACTGAAATTGAAAATTAACTAAGCTACAACAAAGAATTAACAAATCTATTGCACCAAGACATCCTCATCATGTATTAATGGTTGGGGATTCAAGAATACATGACGGCCATGGCTGAGTGCTTCATAGGCTAAAAGAAGCTAACTCCAAGAAATGGTAAAGCCAAGATTATTGAATGATCAAAAGATGTCTTGCCTTTGGCCTCTAGTCCCTTTTATTCTAACCCTCTTCCAAACTTAAGGGCTGTTCACACATGTACACATAGGCTAAAGCTAAATTTACAAAGGCTGGAATTAATCCAAAGTGCAAATATTAATGTTGTATTTTTCCTTCATGACAAACCATCCCTTCCTGAAGATGGTTTTGTCCTCAAAACCAAGAAGTAATGGCCTATACCAAGTCAAGAATGATAGTAATCATGCCCATTCATCTTCCAAATGATAAGAAAGCACTGTCCATGAAAAGAAGACCTTTTGCATGCCAAACTGTGAGAAAACTGGTTGCTGTCTAAACAGGGCTGATTCACTAAAACTGCCATAACTTTTGATATATTGGTCCAAATAAGGCGTACGAGGTGTGGAAACGAAGTATACACTCCCAAGCATCACCCCATAACATTAGAATCAAATTTTAATGAAGTCATGACAGTTTTATTGTCTGCAGAAATTTCATACAGCAAGCTGTCTCTGCACAGTCACTGCATACTGCATCATATATCATCTTGTAATAGCCAAGGAAAGTTACTGACATAAGTGGATGGTTGCCAAGAAGACTCTTCAATGGGCAAATTCTTCCACTTAATAAGATACTCAATGAGAGTACAATTTCTGAGAACTTTCTCTCTCTTTCCAATAATGCTTTCAGGTTCATATATGATCAGTCCTGCCTCATCCAATGGTGGTAACTCTTCCAATACTTGTACATCGGGCCCAACATACTTCTTCAGCTGTGAAATATGGAATACATCATGTATTCTAGTGGAGGATGGTAGCTGAAGTTTATAAGCAAGCTCTCCAATTTTGTCCAGAATCAAATATGGTCCATAAAACCTATGAGCAAGCTTGTTATTCCCACCCTTTAGTGAAGCATAATGCGTCTTGGGCACTTTGAGAAATACCCAATCTCCAACCTTGAAGTCTAAATGTCTTCTTTTCTCATCAGAATAGACCTTCATTACGTCTTGTGCTTTCCTTATGCTGTCCTTGCATTGCCTCATGAGCAACTCCATTCTTTCCAACTCTTCCTTTGCTTGTGGGTTGATGTCTTCATGGAATAAAACTGATGGAAGTTGAACTTTATACCCATAAAGAGCTTCAAACGGAGACATCCCAATGCTCATGTGATGCGTGTTATTATAGCAAAATTCAGCAAGGTGGATCCAACGATCCCATGAAGCTTGTGTGTCATGACAATAATGCCTAAGGTACACTTCCACCCAATGATTGACTCTCTCCGTTTGCCCATCAGTCTGAGGGTGATAGGCCGTGCTAGGAGTGAGGAAAGTACCCATAGAGGAGAATAGACTTTTCCAAAAGTTGCCCATAAACTTCGAATCACGGTCTGATACTATTCTCATAGGCATACCATGTAGTTTGAACACACCTTCCATAAATTGCTCGGCGACTTGTCTTGCTGAATATTGGACTTTAGTTGGGATAAAGTGGGCTGATTTGGTCAATCTATCAACTACCACATAGATACTATTCCATCCATGACTGGTAGTAGGCAATCCTGTTATGAAATCCATGGAAATATCTGTCCATTTGCCCGTAGGTATAGGTAAAGGCTGAAGTAAGCCAGCTGGTAATAGAGTGGAATCCTTATTTTGCTGACACTCCAAGCACTGAGATACATACTCTTTAACATCTTTCCATAGACCTTTCCAATAAAAACTTTGATGAACTCTATCAAACGTCTTGAAAAGGCCCAAGTGACCAGCCATTGGCGATGAATGCATCTCTTGAAGCACCTTCAGCTTGAATTTACTGCTGGGAATCAAGTACACTTTACCCTTAAACCATAAGAGGCCATTATGCACTTTAAAATTAGGAAATTCAGCATCACACCCTTGCTGTAATTTCTGTAAAATATGGGCAGCATGCTCATCAAGCACATATTCCTCTTGAATGTCTTCAATACACTCCTTATAGATGGTGGACACAGTAGATAGACTGCATGCCCACATTCTTGATAACGCATCAGCCACCACATTATCCTTGCCAGCCATGTATGATATTTCAAAATCATATGATTGCAAAGTAGCCAACCATCTCTTTTGCTTGGGAGAAAGATTGGGCTGCGAGAGAAAATATCTCAAGACCCTATGATCGCTTTTGACTTTGAAGTGTGTCCCATAGAGGTAGTGGTGCCATTTCTTGATTGCATGTAAAATAGCAAGCATCTCCTGCTCATAAACATGCATCTCTCTCTCTTTGTCATCAAATTTTCTGCTCTCAAATGCAATGACACCATGCTCCTGTACCAAAACTGCTCCCAAACCTCTACCACTGGCATATGCATAAATGGTAAAAGTCTTGGAGAAGTCAGGGCAAACTAGTATGGGTGCTGAAACAAGCAATTCTTTCAGCTCATTAAAGCTCTTGTCAGCGATCTCATCCCAAAAGAAGGCCTCCTTTTTCAGTCGATCAGTAAGAGGAGCTGCAACATGAGCATAGTTCTTCATAAACCGTCGGTAAAAGGATGACAAACCAAGGAACCCTCTTAATGAAGTGGCATTGGTTGGTGTAGGCCATTCTTTGACGCACTGAACCTTCTTAGGATCCACTTTGATTCCATCTTCTCCCACTATATGACCCAAGTACTCCACTTCCTTTGTCATAAAAGAGCATTTAGTGGCCTTGGCAAACAGTTTGTGTATCCTCAATATGTCAAAGACCTCTTTTACATGCTGCAAATGGTCTTCTTTATTCTTGCTATAGATCAAAATGTCATCAAAGAATACCAAAACTGTTTTAAAGAGCAATGGCTGAAGTATCTTATTCATAAGAGACTGGAATGTGGCTGGAGCATTTGATAACCCAAAAGGCATAACATAAACTGATAAAGACCCCTCTCCGTCCTGAAGGCTGTTTTGAATTCATCCCCTTCCTTCATGCGTATTTGATGATATCCCGATCTCAAGTCAATTTTTGAAAACACCTTGGCATCCTTCAATTCATCTAAGAGATCATCTATTCTAGGTATGGGATACCTATTCTTGATAGTGACCTTGTTGAGATCGCGGTAATCAATGCACATTCGAAAGGAGCCATCTTTCTTCTTCACAAGAAGGACTGGAGAAGCAAAAGGTGATTGGCTTGCCTTAATGAGACCCATTTCCAAAAGCTCTTTGACTTGGCGTTCTACCTCTTCTCTTTCCACTTTGGAGAGGCGATATGGTGGTTTGTTGATGGGCTTTGTATTGGGCAGCAAGTCAATGGGATGATCCACTTCTCTTTTGGGAGGAAGAGAGGTAGGTGGCTGAAAAATATCATCATATTCTTTCAGCAATTTACAAAGACATGGGTCCATATTGTTGGTAGGAGAAGAGGGCTGATCCTCTTCAATCTTGGAAAGAAGAATGGTGAACATACATGCCTTTGCATTTATCTCTTTCTTAACCTTCTTGGGACTGATCATCTCCATTCTTTTCTTTTCAGCTCCATGTAGTGTTACTTGTTGTCCACACCATTTAAACTCCATTTCCATGTTGTTGAGATCCATGGTAAATCTGCCCAAAGATTTCAGCCAGTTGCAGCCAAGTATTATATCAATGGGACCCATTTCTAATGCAATTAGGCTCACTGATGTAGTGCACAATGGGGAAAGGGTGATAGGTACATTTGGACAGCATTGATTGCTCATCTCAAAATTTCCATTTGCCACTTGGATTTTGAGTGATGTAGTCATTTCATGTGTATTCAATTTCAGCCCATTGAGTGACTTAGCATTAATGAAGCTATGTGTACTTCCCGTATCTATGAGTATATGAGCGGTCCTTCCTTTAATTTGACCTTTAAGGCGTAGGGTATTATCCCCTCTTGAACCACTCCATGCATCACTTGATATGGCACATAGCGATGGATGTAAATCAGTCCATGAATCATCCAAATAATGACCACCCGGGTCGAAAGGAAACCCATCCATCGGATCATAGAACTCATCATGGCCATTCTCTTCATTTTCATGCGCCTCTTCTTGAGTTGTTGTGACATCAAGCTGAGCCAAGCTTCCTTCAATAGATTCAACATCGGAATCATCCTCGATGATCATGCTAATCTTCATATTTTTGGCCTTGCATTTGGACTTATGATCGGGTGACCATTTCTCTCCACATTTGTAGCATAGACCTTTAGCATACATATCTTTGAGCTTGTCATTCGATACATGTTTGCCTTGAGTAGGGACTGAAGTTTTGGCATTTATATCAGTCCTCTTTCCATCAAATCTATTTTCAGCATTAGGTCTGAAATTACTGCTTTGTTTTGACCCAAACACAGTAGGAAAAGTGGGTATCTTGCTGTAGGTATTGCTGAAAGTATTTGATGGCTTCCCAATATGCTGAAAATCAGTTTTAGCATGCCCATAATGGCCTGATGTCCTCGAGAACTGCGTAGGCTGAAAAGAATGCCCTGTTTTTGGCTGAAAACCCTTGTATTTCTGCCCATAACATTCAGCCAATTGAATGGCAGCTTGTAGGGATGTAGGATTCATGGCTCCAACTTCAGAAGAAAGAATAGGTTCCAAACCAAATATGTATTTATTCAACTTGGCACTATCGGAGACCCCATGAACATACATCGAGAGGTTCAAAAACTGATTTGAGTACTCTCTAACCGAGAGACCACGTTGCTCAAGTGCATACCACTTTTTCTCTAACCGCTCTTTTTCAATAGGGGAAACAAAGACTTCAATCATAGCATTTTTCAATGCATCCCAAGACAAGAAGTCATGTCCCATCCTCGCCATATATCTCCACCAAGTGTGAGCATAGCCTTCTAGATGAAGGGCTGCAAATTTTACTTTGGCATTCTCGGGCCTTGGGTAAAGGGAAAAATACATCTCTAACTTGTCAAACCACTCCTCCAACTCCGTGGGTGAAGGGTTCTCTCCCTTGAAGTTTGAGATAATTATTTTCTCCTTGTACTCTCTCTCGTATTGAGGAGGTTGTCCATTAGGGTGCTGCTGCCCACTATGGTTTTGTGGCCCAAAAGAATTGCCAAAAGGTCCTTGCCTAGGATATTCATTATTTCCATGCCCTTGTGCATAAGGAGTTTGCTGTCCATAATGCATACCATGACTTTGTGGCTGGAAACAATGTCCTTGAGGATGAAAGTATGTGTTGCTCACATTGGGAGGTTATCCATGCATCGGTGAATTGAAAGGTGGTTGCTGCCCATTATTTTGCTGATTCCAACCATGATTTGACATGGGACTTGGCCTATTGGCCTGCACTTGAGAAGAGAAATTATGTTGTGGCTGTCCAAAAGCATTTGGGGCTGAATTCACATGTCCATGTGGCTGCCCATAAGAGTTTGGGGCTGAATTAACATGGCCTTGCTCATAGCCACCAACATTTGCTTGAGGGTAAAATTGCTTGTAAAAAGAGTTGCACCCATGGATGTCTTCATCATGCTTTGAGTTTATTTGCACTCTTTCTTGAAGATCCTGCCCATGTGGCTGAAAGTGACCCTTTTGTTGATGGAATTGTGGCTGAAGTGAAGTGGGATGAACAAAATCCTTAGCTTTAGATGATTCTCCAACTTCAAATTGACCTACCACCTTAGGAGTAAGTGGTTTAGGTGGTTCTTCAGCCCTATGCGGGTGTGGGATATTAAGACCAGCTGTAGGCAACATTTTCTCACCAAGAAGTGCTACAAGCTTGTCAATACCCAACCTCATACCCTCGAAACCTGATTTCATATCCTTTATGTCATTTGACAATTGTTGAAAACTGTTTGAATTCATTGAGATATGAGACGTCTCTATGGGTTGATTGGTAGGGGAGTGAGTGGAGCTTGCATCGACCTCATCGTTCTCATAATGCATTCGGTAAATGGCATCTTGAGAAGTGTCATGATGTTCACCCCTTTCCTGTTGATGTTCATCCCTTTCCTGCTGATATTCCTTCAATTCTTCATTGATAGTATCCAAAACAGGGTCTCTCTTCTTATTCCTGGCCATGGGTTGATAACTGTACTGAATTTCCTGCAATAGAAGAACTTGATTATCTTCACTTCTAGAGCTCCAAATTACGAGGTCTTTGGCTCTGTTCAAAGCTTGAAGAACCCTCTATCCAACGATCTATCAAGTGCAGAAAATGGATGAGTATAGAAATTTCTGTAAGGGATTTTCTGTTGCTGTCTGAAAATTCCTGCAGGCAGTGAATACCCTGTTCTAGTCAATTAATGGCTTGTACCATCAATACCAAGTATGTACCAACTTCATAACCTTGTAGGAGAGTCTCATACGTCTGCCCATACTGAAAATGACCTCAGTAACCAGTAAAATGGTTGTCTGACTCAAAGTAGACTGCAATCTTTAATGAGGGTATGTATACATACTCTGTTCCAATCTTTCAGGCTGAACCATAGTGTCTTTACCATAGGATGCATACATTTTACTGTAGCCATATGTCTTCATACATTTGCCATACCATTCATTTGCCAATATCACAAAAACTCACTGTCCATAACTCATGCTGTAGGCTGATTTCAAGTGCCTTTGAGATTTGTACCTGCACCTAAACTTGAAAATACGTGGGATCCGAGACCCGAGGGGTTTGCAAAGTTCCCTCTCGGGCCGGGTTGCGCTCCCCTTCAGGGTCCTCGTCGGTAGGGGAGGGTCACCTCTCTTTTGTCCTACCGACTCGCCTGGCATCCACTTTTCCTCGTGGGCAAGTACATGGCAAGTGAATTCTAGCTCTAAAAATCAGTATGATATGCATGGAATAGGAAGGAAATACAATTGCCTTTCATTTGCCCTTTTCATGATATGCAAGATTGGAATTGAAAAGGCTGAAATGTAAATGAGAAATGGGGAGGTATTTACCTCTGCAGTGACTCACTGCTTACAAAGCTTTTCTCACTTACCAGTTGGGTAATGATTTTCTTATGATCAATAGGCAAAATAGGCAATCAATTTCATGTCAGGGTTAGGCAATAAAGGTTGAGTAATGAAGCTCGAGAAATTACTGATTTCAGTGAATGAAAGTAGATGGGTAATGCTCATTCATTATGGAAGATTTTGAGACATTTAGAGATGGCCATTTCAGTAAATTGAAGAGGTTTAGTAAAGACAATGATTGAGATAACCTATAGGCTTCATGTAATGCATTAGGCTATGAATGAAAACTTCATTTAATCCTCTTATTTCTCTTCAGCAATTGGAAATGAGATCAGCAATTGGATGTAAAGAGAAATTAAGAGTGATTAGAGTACCTCATTTAATTGATTGGAGAAGAGCATTGTTGATGGAAAGGCCTTCAATCCATAATGCTTGACATAGGTGAGTTGAGCTTGATAATCCTTCTTCAATCAGTCCAAGAGATCTTCAATATTCAAGAATAATCCCTTCCTTGATAAGCTTCAGCTTCATGAATTCCATGAAAGCTCCATGACTCCATAAATGCTCCAAATGTGGGTTGATGAAGACCAATTACCTTCTCTACTTGAAGTAGGTTGCAATAGGTAATAGAGAGGGCTTCAATGTGTCCAAGAAATCCCCAAATTTGAGAGGGAATGCCAAAATTTAATGGCATAAAAGCTTCATGCTGTCCATTGAACACCTAGACCTCCATTGGCTTCAATCTCTTCAATGTCGGTCCAATGTTGATGGATTCTTGAGGGGGAATGGTTGAGGAAGCTTCAGAGATGCTTTGCCCACAAAAGCCCCATGAATTGCTTTAAAAATTTCAGGAATCTTAATGCTGTCCCAGACTGTTACACATAGAGTTTGCAATCTCCATATCCAAGCTCCAACAAAGCTTCAAGCTTCAAGATTAATCAATGTTGGTACTAGGATGTATGTAGAAGCCTCAGGGAGTATAATAGAGCAAAAACCCTTTGATCTTGATGAAAAAAATCTGAGAAATTTGAGTGCTGTCCAAAACTGTCATAAAACTCCATAACCAGGGTTTTGAAGAAGAGGGAAAACTCCAAACTGATAAGGATCTTGAAGAAATTGGTGAGAGATCTCTTGCCCAAGGCTTGAAGATCAATAGCAATGCTCAAGAGGCATCATCACCCTGAAATTTCTCACGTAGTATAAGAGTATGTACTGGCGGCGCAAACAGCGTGAGTACATACTCACGTACCAGAAATCAGCAATGGTGTTAAGTAGCTACATTAGCTACTCCACTTGAAGCTCTTGAGGCAGGGAAAAAGGTCATCCAACACATTCTCATGATAGAAGTGAGAAGGAGAAGATCTGATGTTGTCTTGGCCATGGATTCTTGTGGAAAGCTTGAAGAAATGAGGAAAGGGAAGAAGAAACCCTTCCTTCTCAAAAGTAACCACAGTTAAAATGTCCTGTAACCATTTGTTTGTACATTTACCCCAAATTTTGGCTCAATCTTGATCACGTCCTGCTATTTTGGCTGGAGCCTTCCATTTCTTCCATTGGTAATGCCAAGAATCACCATCTTCATCCTTGTTTGTAGCAGACCTTCACATTTAACTCCGGTTTAAAATCTTCATGTCCTGTCAAGTCCTGTCACTCAAATTCCTAACTATGGTTTGCTCTCTCTAGCCTAGGAAACTGAATCTAGTACTTGAAAATGACTTCTGCAAGGATCTAAGCTACAGCTCTGATACCAATGTAATGAAAGCAATCAACCATGGAATGAAATCTAACTGAAATTGAAAATTAACTAAGCTACAACAAAGAATTAACAAATCTATTGCACCAAGACATCCTCATCATGTATTAATGGTTGGGGATTCAAGAATACATGACGGCCATGGCTGAGTGCTTCATAGGCTAAAAGAAGCTAACTCCAAGAAATGGTAAAGCCAAGATTATTGAATGATCAAAAGATGTCTTGCCTTTGGCCTCTAGTCCCTTTTATTCTAACCCTCTTCCAAACTTAAGGGCTGTTCACACATGTACACATAGGCTAAAGCTAAATTTACAAAGGCTGGAATTAATCCAAAGTGCAAATATTAATGTTGTATTTTTCCTTCATGACACTGGAGAGTTAAAGCAACAAGATCTTCCCTTGTTTTTTTCTTACCTTACTTGGAGCTTCTTTCTTCTCTTTAATCCAAGATTGCATATATCTACTGATGCATCAAGGATTCAATAGGCTTCCTAATAGCCCCTACATAATCTGCTTTCTCATGTCTTGAAAGTTGTTCATTTTCAGCTTCCCACTTTTCAAATTTTAGCTTAGACACCTTTGAGTTTTTCTCTATTAGTTTAATGTCTTCTTTGTCCTCATTCCCTCCCATGTGGAATTTTTGTATTTCTCTCTCTCTGATTAGTTTTCTTATTCCTTTTCTTGTTCTTGTAAGCTGGGTGTTGGGTAAGGTATGATGTTAGCTCTTGCAACGATGCCAAGATGAGACAAGACACCATCATAATTTATGATGGTGTTCTTTGCCTCCATGATATTTATTTTAGAGGTTGTACCTCACCCATAGTCCAAGTGCGTCTTGGTGAGAGACTCAATTATGCATTCCAACCATAATGCATTCAGGTCTTGATTTATAATATGACTTTTACTCCTCATCCTATACACCGGGCAATAGCATCCTCTTTTGGATTACAACATGGTCCTTCCATGGTTATTTGGTACTGCTACTAGCTCCCGTGAATTTATATATTTCCCTAATTTCTCTTTATGCCCACATTTTTTCTACTATTTCCAAGGTGAATTCAATGATAGTCTCCTAGAAGTATCCATTATTTATGTCAAATTTTAGCTTGAAGGCTTTCTTTCCAAGGAGGTAGTAGCAGATTGTGGCTTCACATGTGATGTGAAATGGATGGGGTTGGATGAGACTGTATCATAGGTGCCCAATTCACATTTTGCTATCAATTCTCAGAGTCACCAGTGTTGTGTTATTAGATTGTGTAGACTACTTGTACTTTGGAATTGAATGTATCTCACTCTATATATGCTTACTTTTATGCCAAAGTTAGTTCATTGCAAGAAGGAGAATATATTATTGTCTATGTTGAGAGGATCTTTGATGAGAATGGGCTTGCTTTCCTGATTCTTGGCTATTTTAATTCTTGTAAAGCCAAAAGAAGTATTCATGAGTTATGTTTTTTTCGTAAAATCTCAAATCATGCTTCCATATTCATATGTGAATTAATTTTGTATCAATACTCCATACATGCATATTATTGGGCAATTAAAAGTCACAACTTACCCACCTCTTACAATCTTATTAGAATCATTTTTACTTGTTTGGTAGCCTTTGATAAGTTTCTTGTTGGTCATTTATCAACATGGTCATTGGCACTCAGTCTCCCTTCCTCTTGCAAAATTGAGTCAAGCTTCCCAACTTGGAAGAAGTGGTCAAGTGTGTGTGATAAAAGTTTTTAAAGCTTTTGATTATTATAGTGTTATTGTTATATATAAAAGAATGGGTGGTTTTATTTATGTATAGTAGGAGAGGAGTTCAAAATCCACCAATCATAGAAGCCCATATTATACTCCAATTGGGGAAGAGAGTCTAAGGCGATAGGCTAGACAAGTACCTCACAAAGGTATGAAGTGAGGTCATCCAAGAACAATGTTCCATTGAAATGGCTTATGATGTGAAGCTCTTCCTTGGCCAGCAACTTGTCAATGAGCGGGTGGCAAAGCAGCTCTTTTGGCAAAGTTAGAGAACGAGAGTTGATGATCATACAGAGTGATATGGTCTCCCTCGTCAGGCCATGCTTTAAGATGTTGGCGATCTTTTGGTGCTTTGTTGTGGTGAAAATATTACATCTGAGGGTCACAACTTCATGGCAAAGTGTGTACCATTTATTCAATAAGTAAGTAATAGAGCTTCATAGTTGATGTAAGTTTTCAACAAGCAAGAGTCCTTAAGGATCATATTTTTCATATAGGAAGTATTCAACACATTTTTCATATAGGAAGGAAGTATTCAACACATTTTTCATATAGGAAGGAAGTGTCAATTGATCCAAGACTATAAGACTTTTGCAAAAGAGGTTCTCATGTTCTTTCCATGTATTGAGATGCAAGAAAAGCATGTCTATTGGGGGTAAAGGTGCATGTGCCTAGCTGCCTGTGTATTACTACACTGACAATACCTACATACTTGTACATTGTAGATGGCGAGTGTCCAACATTGTCACTCCATTCTTTATTCTTTTAGTGACATTTGAATAAGGGAAGATTGGTCACACATTGTGACTATTGGAGTTTCCACTTCTTGTATCCCTCTCTCTCTCTTGCTCTTGCTCCTTCCACCATAGCTCTTGCTTCCACTCACGTGCTTCCACTTTGGTTCACTCCCTTCAATCAATATTAGAACCATTGCATCAACACCAAGGAGCTCTTCCCATTCTATTTATTTACTTCATCATACATTTGAAAAGCTTCAACTCTTCAATGATGGTAGCCATGGCATCACTTTCAATGGCATGCATTTGATATTTCCTCCCTCTTGGCTTGCTCTTGCCTCCTAAGGCTTGTTCCAGGGTTGCATTGGGCCTTGTCTCTCAGTGTTTGAGCCACCAAGGTGGTCAACACAATCAGCAATAGGACCAGCACAGTTAGCATGATTTGCACCTACTATGTTGCCCATCTTCTCTGACATGTTGTACTTCTTCTCCAACTCTTGTGTGGCATTTGGCACTCTTGGACACTTCAGGCACACCTCTCATCATAGGACACTTGATTTTTAGAGCTCCCAACTTCCATTACTTATTGTAATATATAGCAGACCTACTATATACATAGGTCTAAATAGGGTTTTGTCAATCATTGGAGCTCACTTCAATCTCTACTAATGCCCGTATGTATATGCATTGATGCTGGGAATTTCAGCAAATGTCTTGAGGAGCTAATGGTTGGATTTGAGCTTACATTAGTTCGATTTTAGTAGATATTTCACTGATGTAATACAACGGATAGCAAGCTTTTCTCAGGGAACACTAAATGCTTATTGCTTTAAGATGTCATTTGGGTGCTTTTCATATAAATGTATCGATGCTTAGTATTGGTCTATGCACTCCAGTATGCTATGGGATGTTCTTGACCTTTGATTTTGAGCTTGAAAACATTCATCTTGACTATGCTTATATGCCTTGGTTCCTTCAATGACTTATGCACTTATGGGCTTGAAGAATATAGTGGATTTTATGCTTTCGGATGTATGCTATATGGATCTTGGATGTATGGATGCCATCATCATGATGTTTTTAGCTTCACTTGCTCATTTGGCATTTGACTTCTATTTCAAGGACAGCTATTTGGATTTATATATTGAGCTACTTACTTGACATTGGATGTTCTATTGCACATTGGATTGTAGTTGAACTTGAGCTCTTTATAGTGAGACAGTGGGATCTTCAGTTCATGCCTATGCTCTCTTCATGTTGTATGTATGCAATGGATGCCTAGTGGGTTGATCTAACATTTGCCTTTAGACCACCGGCACCTACCTTTGTTAGATCATTATCAATTATGCATACACCTAACATGGCTATGTATTGAGCTTCTAGTACTATTTCTTAGTTAGTTGTGCCTTTGTTAGGTCTCTTCTATTACCCATGAGACCTACTATATGCATCATTGTTATGCCATTGGATGTATCTCCCCCTTTGATGCTTTGAGGTTGATAGCTTTGGGTATTGGTCACATGTTTGCTGACTGCTAGTTTCTCGTACATACCCACATTGTGCATGATATACGTGGAAGTTACAATTTAGAGTTCATCAGTAATAGTTCATACTTGGCTTTGATTTCTTACTGTTGTACTCTATTTTCAGCATGCTACAATTGCAATTCTCTGTACTATTTATGAGAGCAATTACCTTGTCTTGATAGTTTCTTGACTAAGTTTATGGACAACTCATTATTTTGTCAGCACCTCTCATTTTTGGCTTGATTTAGCAGTGGTTTTGGGGCTGATTTGCAAAAAATTACAACAACCTCTTTTTCCCTTCTATGCACTTGCTTGGTCTCATTATGGTGGGTGATTCTCATGATAGTGCTATCCTCAATATATTGAGAAATTGGATGAGACCAACTACAACTGCTAGAAGACCCAAATATGACATGTTTTAGTGTAGAAATTACATGTTGGACCACTCAAAAATGAGGGTGCCAAACCCAAAAACATTGCGGCCGTGGATTAGGATGAAGTGGATAAGCTATGCAAGTCCAATCATTTAATCACTCTCTAAGCAGTTTAGTACAATATTGTAACTAAAAATCAGATTGCATATGAGCTTTGGACACAGATTAAGAATCTTTCTGACAAGCAGAGTCCTACATCTCAAATGTATTGGCTAAAACAGTTGATGGACCTTCTCATGAAGGAAGGGACTTCTATGTTTGTACACTTGAATGAGTTTCACTCCATCATTAGTCATTTAGTTTCACAAGAGATCGAGTTCAAGGATCCTTTGTATTCTTTATTTCTACTTGGTACTCTATCTAAGTTGTGGGACACTTTTTGTATGACTTTATGTGCTAAGGATGGGCTGAAATTGTACGATGTTGAGAGTGCCCTCTTGACAAAAGAGGTGAACAAAAAGAATGTGGACGCTTCCCTACATCACATGCATTGACTGTGAGAGGCTGGCAAGATAGAAATGGTTGTGGTAGAGACTCTAACAAGTCTCAACTAGGACACATTGACAATATTACAGTAAGTCTCATGGCTGTAAGTCTGGTCTTACTTATCATTATTGTGGAAAAGCAAGTTACATTCAGCCACAATGCCATAAAATGCGTGAAGAAAAGCACAAGGAAAAGGAAAAGGGTAAAGTGTTATAGGAAAAGAATGATGATCACATCATTGTACCTAGCAAGACTAGCAGCCTCTTCCTTGGACACTTCACAGTCAATTGACTAATGCTTTGGCTTCCTTTCATATTATTCCTCATCATAGAGAAAGATTTTACTCCTATTGCAATATGTCTAAATCTATTCATTTGGATAATGACCTAACATTGGAGATAGTTGGTATTGGTGATATTGAGCAACATTTTGGTTTTTGTAGTATGTTCACTCTTCATGATGTACATCATGCACCGGCTCTTACGACGAAGAGATTTATCTCTACTGGCACCTTGGATGATACAGGTTATGTTATCTCTTTTGGTGATTCCTCGTGGAAGATTACCCATGGTAATGTTGTTATTACACGTGGTGCTAAGACTGCTTACAAGTTTGACATCCCTCCCCAGAATGGCATTGTTGAACAAATAAATAGGATGATTCATGAGAGAGTCCACAGTATGCTTAGCCAAGTAGGCTTACCAAAGCACTTTTGGGTTGAAGTAGTTACTACTGTACACTTGATTAAAAAGTCCCTTTTCACTGCTCTTGATTGCCATGTTACAGAGGAGGTATGGATTGGAAAACCTCCATCGTATGTTTATTTGCATCTCTTTGGTTGTGAGGCACTTTGCCATATTCCCAAGGACAAGCCCAATAAGTTGGATCCTAAGTCCATGAAATGCATATTTCTTGATTATGGGGATGTATGTGAGATGGGCTATCACCTATGGGATCTACAAGCTCACAAAGTTATCCATAGCCATGATAACATTTTCCATGAGGAAAAGATGTGTAGGTAGCCTGAGCACATAGTTGAGGTACACAGAGAGGAGCCGCTTGCTCCCATCTAGCCCATTAGATAGCCTACCATTATTGATACTCCAATGGCCCAAGATTTTCTTGTTGTATAGGATCAACCTGATTTGAGATACTCTACTAGAGCAAGCCATCAGCTTGAGCGCTTTTTGCCCTCCATAGATTATGTTATGGTGATAGATGTAAGTGAATCTCTCTCTATGGTCACTCATGGGACAGGGCTATGCAGTTAGAGTTTGACTCTTTATTGTACAAAAAATATGTGGGATTTGGTTTCTTTGCCTAGTAGCAAGAAGGCATTTCCATGAAAGTCGATATACAAGTTGAAAAGTATCCCTAGATGCCCCAAGCCTGCTTGTAAGGCCAAACTAGTAGCTAAGGATTTTAGAGAGGAACATGGTGTTGACTTTGATGAAGTCTTTTCTCCTATGGTCAAAATGACAATCCTACACTTGATACTAGCATTGGTTTCTTAGCTAGATGTGTGGACCTTTATCAAGTGGATGTAAAGGCAGCTTTTCTACATATAGAGACTTGCATGATGAGATTTATATGTAGCAGCCTAAGGGCTTTGAGGACAAGGGTAGAGAACATCTAGTATGGAAGTTGAGAAAGAGCCTTTATGGCCTTAAGCAAGCACCTAGGGAATGGTACCACAATTTTGATGCTTTTATACACCCACATGGATATAGCCATAGTGCTATGGATTCCTGTTTATACATGAAGAAGGCTCATGGTTGTAGCCTTATGATTTTGGTACTCTATGTGGATAATATGCTTATTGCTAATAGGAGAGCTCGTGATGAGATTGATGCCTTTAAAATTAGCTCAAGAAGAGCTTCAAGATGAGGGATATGGGACAAGCCTCACATATTCTTGGGATGTGCACTATGTGCGATCACTTTAAGAGGCTCCTTTACTTGTCACAAAAGGAGTACATCCAAAAGGTCCTTGAGCGGTTTCATCTACATGATGTTAAGCCTATTGGCTATCCTTTACCTTCTCATGTGAAGGTTATTCAAGCTAATTGTCCACAGCCTGATAAGCAGAAGGCCGAGATGGCCAAGATCCCTTATACATTTGCAATGGGCAGTTTGATGTATACCATGATAGCCACTTGCCATGACATAGTATTTGCAATGGAAGTTGTGGCATGCTATATGGCTATACTTGGCCAATGGCATTGGGATGTTGTCAAGGGTATCATGAGATACGTGAAGGGCACAATAGCTATGTGTATTGGTTATGGTGGACAAGATACTAGAATCGTGGGATACACTAACTCTGATTATGCAAGACATGTAGACAACAGTAGGAACTCCACCTCTTGCTATGTCTTCACCTTTGCTAGAGGTGTTGTTTCTTGGATGTCCAGGGTGCAAAAATGCACAACCCTCTCTCTACTAATGAGGCTGAGTATATTGCAACTACTGAGGCTTGCAAGAAGGCTCTCCAAATAGGTATTACTAATGTAGTCCCTACATTGCATTTGGATTTTATGAGTGCTATTCAATTGACCAAGAATCCAATCTTCCATGCGAAGAAGAAACACATTGAGGTACATTACCATTTCATTAAAGAGGTCATTGAGGATAGGTTTGTTGACCTTGTCAAGATCTCAGATGAGCAAAACCCTACAAATTTTCTCATGAAAAGTCTCTCCTTGAAGTGTTTTGCCTTCCTTAGGAAGTTAATGGGCGTCGGATGAGATGACATCTTTTCTCATCCTATTGTACTTATGTACATTTACTTTGTCACTTTTTTTCTTATTCTTTCCTCACTAGGGACACATTCACCTTTAATTGGGAGGTTTTTGGGGGTAAAGGCACCTATGCCTAGTTGCCCATGTATTACTACACTGATAATACATGCACACGTATACACTACAAGTGGCGAGCATAGATCAATGTCACTTTATTCTTTATTCTTTCAATCACATTTGAATAAGGGAAGGCCAACCATGCATTGGGACTATTGGAGTTCCCACATGTTCTCTCTCTCTCTCTCTCTCTCTCTCTCTCTCTCTCTCTCTCTCTCTCTCTCTCTCTCTCTCTCATGCTTTATCTCACATGCTTCCACTCTGGGCTCACTCCCTTCAATGTCTGTTGGATCAACTAAGTTCATGAGTACAAAAATCCTGGCAAAGGTACCGAATGTTGAGTCCAATTGCGCAAACTAATCTATGATTGATTTTCTAGTGAGTATCAATAAGTCCTCATCCATTTTGTAGAGTGACTGGCATTGTTGCAATCTCTTAATGTGGGCTAGTGGAGGAGGTTGAAATCAGCTTATCCTATATGGGACAGATGTATTGATTTCGAGAGAAGGATGTCCTCTACTGAAGGTAGTGTATCATTTTGCAAGCTCATATGAGAGGCATGTTTTGAGACAATGCAGAAGCTTGATGGGTTGAGTCCTTTTAGAAGGGTTGTGAGGATAGAGGAAGGTGAGGGAGAGAAGAGACTAAGGGGGAACCATGCTTCTTGGTAGGAGTGTGGCATTAGGGTTCTACTTGCATTGGGATGGATGATGTAGTAGAGGGAAGGTGAGGGAGAGAAGAGACTAAGGGGGAACCATGCTTCTTAGTAGGAGTGTGGCATTAGGGTTCTACTTGCATTGGGATGGATGATGCAGTAGAGGGAACCAGTCTAGAGGAAGCTATAGATGGTGTAAGAGTTCTTGATCTGGGGGCATATTAGGTAATGAGAGCATGCAACAGCCCTCATAATAGCATTGTGCATCTAGCAAGGGTTTTGAGATCCAACAATGTGTGATGCATAGGTGGTAGCATGGTAAAAAAATGGCAGCTTTGGTGTAGTTACCTTCACCTGGGTCTCTAGGAGGTGAGATGCAAAGAAGCTTGTGGATGGATTTTTTTGGGTCACAAGCATTGTAGTTGCGAAGGGGGTTTTTGGTGGGGTTGATATGTCAAGAGCTAGGTCACAAGCATTGTGATTGCAAGGGGTGGGCGACATTGTGGGGTATGGGTGGACTAAGGTAGTGCCTTCTTTGGAGTAAAAAATCATTATCACATGAGTGTCCCTAATTTGAAGGGAGATACCTTTGTCAACATAGTTGGCATTCTGATTTATGATAGGCTTGAATGTTTGGTCTAGAAGGATTTCAGTGCCAATGCTCTCAGTGTTTGGAACAACGTAGAAGAGGAGCAGGATGCTCTTAGTCTCAATAGTGACCATCAATTTGCACTTCCCTAGCAAGGAATAAGGGTATCCCTCATATTATAGGTTAAACTTTGCATTGTTGGCTACGATTGTGGTTCACTCCACTAGTAGTAGGGAAAAAAGTTGTAATCAAAACCCTCATCTATCAATGCATCAACCATAAGGGTTGAAGATATAGTGAGGCACAGATGAAGATATGCAACCAAGATAACAAGTTTGCCATCCATGTCTAGACTTGCAATAGTAATAGCTCTGACATGGATTGTGGTGGGGGAAGTTTTGAAAGGTGGTGGGGAAGCATTAGAAAGTGGTAAGGAAGGATAGTGTTATTGTTATTCAAACTGCTCATAGAAAGTTTATTCTATCCACAGTAAGGGGTTGCCTAGATTCACCATGGGTGATTCATGCAAGGGATTTGACATCATCCACAAGGTTATTTGTCTCGTAGACTTGTTCAAAATTTTTAAGAAACTATAAGGATTGTCACACTGTCTAGTTCTTTAGCTACTAAAGGAATCTTTGCTTGGTCCTCTTTGCACAAGATCGAAGAGGGAGTCTTGTGATGAGCCATTTGCTTCTACATTGAACAACATCCAAGGAATGCTATCCATTTCTACTTACATAGTGGCAAGTTGCAGCTTGGTGTCATTGTTGAGATCAACCAAGTGGTTGAGGGCAAGTGTTCCTTGTCCTTTCAGCTCTACTAGCTTCTATTGCAATGCTTCAAGAGTTGTGTTTGAAACATCAAAGCTTGTAGCTTGCTAGAAGCTATTGACTATAGCCTGGAAATAATAAAAACTACCTCCCGAGTTATCCATAGTGTTTGGATGCGGTCCTTGTGGTCTCTAAGCTGACTAGGCTGTTGATGTGATTTATGAGGTCATACACATGTGTGTTTTCTAGGCTAAGAGTGTGACTAGGGATTGGGTCCCTATTGATATAGGTGGAGTATGAAGCTCATGAAACTACTTCTCAAGTACATGCAAATTTTGCGCGGATCCTAGTCCATGGGTTCAAAATGTGTAGCGGTGATTGTCACTTTGATTGTATATATTGAAATGTGTGAGTTCTCTATATGTGCGTTGGTTTTTTTTGTTATTCTCTTTTGTTGTGTTTATTAGTTTTGTGGTTATTTTACTTTTTCTAATTTCATTTTCTTTGAAATAAATTAAAGACAAGAAATCCTTACATGATACACTCTAATTGTGATGTGCAACATATAAGTGTGTGTGCATTGTACAATGAGTGGTTGTGGGTTAGCATGGTGTTGTGCATGTACCAAGGTGTGCAAAGCTAGAAGGACATGCAATGTGTGTAGTGGGTTTACAATGACTATTTGTGGATGCATATGCATGCACATGGATAGCCGTAGATACATTCACATATGCATAGATGGTCACAAGGATACACAAGTGCACAATTGTAACCATACATGTATACTAATGCTTACTCATATTCACTTGTGCCTATAAATGCACCTAAGTACTCGTAGGTATGCAAGTAGGGTGTGCTAGGTAAATTACCCTAAGTGTAATTGCATGCGCTAAGCCTTTAGTACTGTAAGATGAATGCATGGTGTTCATGAGTACTTGATGAATTATGCAAGTGTACTTATGTGTGTGTCATGATGTCTTTATGTGCAAAGTGAGAACTATATGTGCTATGAGTCCTAGAGTGGATGTTGGCTATATACATGAACAAGTACCCACAAGTATGCACAAATGCACATACATGGTTACTAGTGTTTACTTATGTTCAAGAGTTCACCTTAAGTAAATGTCATGGTGCAATGTGCCTATGTGCACTTTGTGTTACTAACGGGTATCATAGTGCATGCTTGACGACTGAAGGTGGATCTATACATGTTAGAGGTGGGTCCCAATTGTGATGCAATGTGGATGGTTTATGCATGTGTAGGTGTGTTAGTGTATGCACTAGGTGTATGTAGGGGGTGAGGATCCTTGGTACACACTTGTGCATGATTTTTCTAGGTGTATCATCCCTAGTAGAGAGGACATATGGATGCATTGTATGTCAATGGATGGATGCATTGTGTACAAGTAGATGTACACAATGGGTAAATGCACAATGCAGAGAACTTGTGGGGTGTGTCACATAGATGCCACATTGGGTGCCCTCTTCCTACTTCACTCCCCTAATATCCATCCTTCCAGTAAGTTGGATGTTGGTTTGTGGAGGAAAAGGGTCTCTAGGTGCACATGTGTGCCTATGTGCTCTTATATGTGCATATTGTATCGTAAAGCAATTATATATGTGTGTATACAAGTGTGTAGTGCAACACAATAGGGTGAATCCTTTATAGTGTACATGGTGTATCATCACATGTGTTTGTGCAGTTATGTGAAATCATCAATATGGGAATTGAGACACACCAATATGCTCCATGTATGCCTTGAATCTATAATATGTGTAAGGTGCCTTTATCTCAATCTACAGTGATAATTTATGGCTATGGCTACCACTTACAATTTTCAATCGAAAATTGTTGCTACAATACTACCATAATTCTAATCATATCTCATGAACCCAAAATCTTGACTATAAAACCCAAATACATGTTTGAATCATGAAACATAATTTTAACTACTTAGAGGCATTTCAAAGTTGGCACTGGTATCCCCTCCTATTCTGCAACCACGAAGCATGCAAGCAACTCCATGGTCAATACGTCCTTGGCTGTGTTAATGGAACCAAAATGATGTGCTTCATACCCTCAATGTATTTGGGACATTTGGACACACTACTATTATTTTAGGAGCTTCAACCACTTAGTCAACAACTACCTCTCACATAGCCTTTTGCACACATGAACATGAGATCCATTTGTAGTGAATGTGTAAAGCATATCCTCAATGATGAAGGATACTCATAGCACACTTTGCAATCCAAGATGCACCTTATAGGTTTCTCAAACCCTTTACAGCCTTTGTCATGCTAGAGGAGATCATGATAAGGCATGACAGAGCACAAGAAAAGATGGAGGCTTCACCTTCTTGATCCCTCACCCTCACTCTCACTCTCTTGCTCTCAATCTCTCTCTCTCTCTCTCTCTCTCTCTCTCTCTCTCTCTCTCTCTCTCTCTCTCTCTCTCTCTCTCTCTCTCTCTCTCTCTCTCTCTCTCTCTCTCTCTCTCTCTCTCTCAATCCAAAAGCAAGAAAGTAAGAACCAAAAGTTGACCCACATATGAATAGCATTTTCCCTTATTTTCCAATCTTTTTATACAAGAAAGTAGCGTTAGGATTTTCCATATGCCCTAATGCATCTTTGCGTATCTTTTGGAACAACAACTAGTCTTCTCCCCTTTCATGCATTGAAATCCATATTCCTATGCTAAGCGATATCAATTTTGATTACAACTTGTACAAGAGGGAGTTTGGCTCTCATTTAAAACAAGTGATTTCTTTTCTCAAAGCATAATAATTTCCAAAAATTTTGAGGCTTCCATGTTCTTCTATTTCTTCATGTCTTCAAGTCTTCAAACTAGTTAACAATCTTGCCTTGGTTTTGTTGTATGAGTAGAGAGCTTATTAACATGCAAAGCCAATACTTTGTCATCTAGTGTACACTTCTTTAGACCACTTATCCACATTGTGCAACACTTTGCATTCTTTAAAACATTTTCTCTCCTCTTTAATGACAATTGTCCATGCAAGAAGTCCTTCTCATAGCCTTGAAAAATTTGTACTATCATTTAAAGAGGCCAAAAATGTTGTATCATTTTACCAAAATTATCACTAATTTGGAGTGGGGCGTGTTTTGCTTTTTGGGGGCACATCAATTTATTAGTCCCTTTATAGCCACACCATGCCTAGGTCAAGAACTTGACCTAACGTGGCGTGGACTTACGTAGGATTATGGCCACACCACAATTACTAAAGTCGTGCCCCTCACTTCATATCCCAAATGGAGCCCATACCTCTCTCTCTGTAATACTTCCACACAATTAAAAGTTAGTTGGTTAGTTCGAAAGTTAGTTAGTCAATTAATATGTTAGTAAGGTTACTAACTAAAGACTAATTAAAGTAAAACCTAACGAACGTTAATAATTAATTATTTTTATTTAATTAAAAAAATCGAGGATCGTAATCCGACATTTTTTTTGGATTGACAAGGATTGTAGCCACCCATCATGGAAGTTACCACGTGAACGAGAGTTATGAGCCAGATAAGTCACTAATGTTAATGTGTATAGTATGGATGGTCCAAAAATATTAGGTTTTTGGACAAAACTAGCAAATTCTAGATATTATTTATTGTAAATATCCTCAATAGCTATGGAATTTTCTAGAACATGATGTCATGTAAAAAAAGCAAGTGATTTTTTCAGCTTGTTTTAGAGATTTAATGAAAAAAAAAAGAATTGGCAAAATCACACGCATCGCGATCGCAATTTACAGGTAGCAAACAACACTTCAAACATGGAGAAGAAGAAGGAGTGATCTGAAAGATTTCTAAGAAAGTATCTTGGAGTTTTATCCCCCTTTTGGAGCTAACGAAACTATCATATTTGTGATTTGAGTATTGCTGATTTTGCTAAGATCCCCTCGATAAAGAGCTCTTCTTCTCAGCCACAACCCTTCTTCTCTAATTCAGCCTATATATAAGAGGCATGGGGAGCAGTTTCAAAAAGCACAAGGAGACCCCAAGAGGCTGTAAGAGAGAGGTAGAGAGAGGGAGGTAGAAGGATACCCCTCCAAGAGGCTATGAGAAGGAGCTTGAGAGAGAGAGAAAGAGAGAGAGAGGAGTTACCCTGAGAGGCTGCGAGGGAGAGAGTTAGCTCAATCTCCCCTGTCTTGGTCTTCAACTAAGCTATATTCTGTTACACTCTCCCATCTCAAATTTATTCCGCCTTCCCTATCTCTCGAACACGCTTCTAGACGATGGCTCCAAAGAGAGACAAGGTGAAAGGACCATGGGAACCACCCCAATCAGTCAAGGTATGGATATTGCTAGAGGTATGGGAGTGCCTGAGGTTGCTAGAGTTGCCACTACCAATGGAAAGCACGAGTAGTAAAGGTGAAATTCCCAATGCGGTCATGCCAAACCAGGTTATTCATTACTAGGTTATTATTTTGCCACATAAAATAATTACATAAAATATTAGCTTCTATATTTTACACTTACACAAATTGATAGTCTCATCTAGAAAGCATACTAGTACATGCATAAACAATTAATTGCTATGATTTGTAGTTAGATTAAGTGAGATCCTAAATCATGGAATCATGATGAAAATAGTTACAAGAGGTTATTGCACATATGACTTTATGCGCACTCAAAATTAGTAAAATAAATTGATATAATTATTTCCAAATGCGATAAGGTTAAGTGTTGACTAACAGTTAAAAAGTGAAACTCTATTTAAAGGTTTTGTAAGTCATCTTGTTAAGTTATTGGCACAATATATTTCTTTAAGGAATTTTGCTTATGTTGGGTAAGATAGCCCGAATGGGAAATTCATGCCTTGCTTAACATGTTGTAAGAGATGTACTCAACACTTCTTTATGGGGAGGAGAATCCTCACTAGAATGTAAGGTTACCTTAGGGTAAGGTCTACCTTAGCTATGGAAGTTGTGAACTGCACGATGGTGTGATTGTCATTGCATCATTTGATATATGTTTGAAAGGACTATTTGTGTTTGTTGCTAGAATCTAGATCTCTAATTGAAAACATTGACAAACAAGATAAAAGGAAAGGTCGCCCCAAGCTAGCTACGAGACCCTACTCCAAGGGAATCATGGTTATCACTTCGAGAGGCTTAGACCGCTCCATAGAGTGAAAGATCTATCCATAGGGATAGTCTCAGACAATAGGAAATGTGGGTGTTAGGGGGGGGGGGGGGGCTCTGGCTATAAATCTTGCATTGTTCCTAGAATCTGATGAGCCACTTCGTGACCCAAGATGGGATCTTGAAGCCCTAAATACTAGTTACAAGGGTGGAATCTTGGTGGATAGAATACCCTCATGGAATTTTGTATATCTTCCGTAGGGTCAGAAAGATGAAAATTGTGATAAACTTCCAATATAATAAAGAAATTTGTTTTACTCAAGGGTTGTTTGGATTGTATGCATGTTTGTGAGATAAATTATATGAAGGAACGTGTGATTTAACAGACTAATTAAGGAAGCTAGTTATATATGTTCCAATAAATGTGTTGTAGGTAATTAAAAAACTAAAGATGATTGTGTCATTAAAGGAAAGTGGGTGGGCATAACCTCGATGGGTTCGTCCAATGGTAACATGGTCCCGGTTAGCTGGGAGCTTTTCTAAATTGGCAATAGAAATAGGAAGTTGATAAATTAACCAACTAGTCGTTCGTAGGTAGAGCCGATGCATTATTTTAGGGGACCGGAATGGGATTTTGCCTTATGGGTAGGAGGGTTGATGTACCGCACTCCCCTCCATCTCCCATTCTCTTTGAACCAAGTGGAATGGCAAGTCCGCTTCAGATTGAGTAATCCTGTAGAAGTGGAAACTCAAAATTACTTATGCTAGCTAGTTGCTAGGAGACCCCTCTGATTTTAGGAATTAAAAAATTCGGGTCCATCCTAGTGGGTTCAGCTGGAACTCTTCCGTTGCGATGTAGACTCTGTGGGATCTAAGTGACAAACCCGGTGATGTTTCCAAGGAGTGCCGAGAGGTGTCATTTAGAAAACCTACATATGGACTACAAAAAGGTGTGCCTTGGAATGAGTCTGACAGATACCTCACACATATACAAACACACACACATACACACACACACACACACACACTCTCTCTCTCTCTCTCTTGTTAGAATATAGGCATGGGAATCCACCCTAAGCAAGGGTCTGTAAGGGTAGATGTATGTGAATGGCCTTAAGGGGAAGGGAAAACCCTAACCCTAGCTTGGCAAAGGCTATATAAATAGCCTATGGGTCATGGAGCCCCAAGAGAGATACCAAGGAAAAGGGGATTCTACTACAAGAAAATCTATCTTGTAACATCAACAATCTTTTATTTCATTCTTTTGATGACCAAAACAAAGAAAACTGCAAATCTTCACGCAACATCGTAGTAAATATCTCCCACGGTTTTGATAAAATCAACCATAATCTTCAACATCTTCATAGAATCAATCAATAGAACAAAGAATATAAAGAATACACCATTTTTTAATGGAAATAAATCACATAGTATTCATCTTCAATGTCTTCATAGTTCTCTCTCAATCTCTCATATACAAATACACTGTTTTGATAGAATTGGCTATCTTTGACTCTCTCTCTCTCTATCTCTCTCAATAGTACATCATCTCCTCACTACAATACTCAATAATGGCTCTCAATAATCCTTCTTAGGTCGTGGATACATCTCCCAAGAGGTATGGGAGGTATGAAAGGGCACCAGAGCCACTATAGTAACCCTTCATATCTCGCTTCTATCTCTATCACTCCAGTCTTCTCTTCAGTCTTCAGCAGCTGCTTCTTCCATTTGTTTTAGCTCTTTTGAACTTAGTTTTATCATTTCCAAAAGTTAGAAAACCTTACCAAAGTCACACATACATTCTACAGAACACTTACAAAAGATCTACAGAACAAAATAGAACAGAAATAGAGCAGAGACAGAACGGAGACAGAGGCTCTACAAAAGGTTTACAGAGGGTTACAGAAGGTCATTAGAGAACATCAAATCCTCATAACACATACTAAAACCATTCCAAACTATAAAAAACTATTCAATAAGCTTTCAAAAGATCTCAACCTTCATCAATCATTAATCCATGCTTCATACAAAAGAAAATCAGAACAAAATAGAAGCTATACAGAAGGTATCAGAACCAATCAAAACCTCAACAGAACCTATCGAAACATCACAGAGCCTCGTATTTCCACTAAAAATCATCATGAACTTCCAAAACATAATCAATATCATCCAAAAAACTCTCAAACACTTCCATTAACAACCATACATCACTGTAAATCCATTAAAAATCAACCATTTAGACCTCAAAAACAACAAAAATCAGTCAAAAATTCAATTTTTTCCCACTCTCAACATATCCCCACACTTAGAAAGGAAGCATCCTCGCGACCTAAGGAAAAGAAGAATGTAATTTCAGGTAAGAGACAATTTGATCTTCTTTAGTATCTTCAACAATCACTCCACCACGACCCCAACTTATCACCTATATATCTAGAAAAGAATACTACTAAAGGAAAACTTCGCTATTCATTAACACATCTGATAAACAATAAAAAGTCATAACAAAATTGTAAAGGATATAAGAGGTTCTTTAGCTTTCCAGCGTAGGCTTGCCATCCACCATTAGTATCAATAGTTGAAAAGAGAGCTCTCGAACAAATTATTCAACCAACACGAACTCATCACATACAAATTAATACAACACACACACAAACACAACCATCTGAATGGCACCTCCAAAAGATGTCTCATTAAGAAGCATAGAAGATACATTCAGGGATATCAATGAAGATGATCCCTCTTAAAAGCTTGATGATTACGAAAGCGATCCAGGGATAAAGACTCATCTACAAAAGATTTTGGAGGATTCTGAAAGAATTGAAGGCAGCACATCCGTTCTAGCAAAACAAGGTATCTGCTAGGTAGACAAAGGGCATGAAAATATAGGACATCCAACTATTGGGAATCAATATTCACATTGACATTCATACAAAGCTTTGGAATGGCCTTTTGATCGTTATGGGAATGCCTATGCATATATGCTAAGTACCAAGCAAAATGGGCTGTCAATCTCACTGAAGGATCAAGAGATTGTGAATATTGTTGAGAAAAATGGAGGTAATTTTGGTATGCTTGACTAGCAGTTGTCTAGTCCCCTGGAATTAATGGCCAATTAATCTGTGGTCCCGTGAGAGAATCAGTTGAGCTCCATCCTCTTCTTCTCGAAATTTGCTGATTGAATCCTTCGTATCCACTAACCAACTGAGGGGGTTAAGAAATAGAAGTGGCAGGAGATGGAAGTGGAATAAGTAAAAGAGGATGAAGAGATGGGTAGGCAAAATCATAAAATGAGGAATAAGCTAAAGAATGAGTGGCTGAAAATTTAAGTGAATAAGTTAGGAAAGGTGTCAATTGATAAGTAGGAAAAGTAGAAGGTATATGGATAGATGGAGAAGGGTATGGCAGAGAAGGGAAAAAGACTCAATCTTCAATGAAAGAACAATAGGTAAAGATTGGAATTTGAGGAAAGCCCTGAGGTTGGAAAAGGAGAGGTAAGATAGCTGCTGAGTTGGATTGATAAAGGGAAAAATAAGCATCATAGAGATGGGCCATTTGTTGACAGTACAATAAGCTAGGAACAGAGGGACCTAAAATAGATTGTCAATGGTAGGCATCAAAGAAGGATGAATCAAATGGATGGTTCTTGGAAAGATAAGCTAGGAGATCCACTCTCAGTTGGTTAGTGCTCTGCACATAAGTAGAAGCTGTATTCTGGCGTTGGTTTAGGACTATAGAATCAATCATTGAATGCCATAAAGTGTCAATGCAAGTAGCCACTTTAGAAGAATAGCACTGCAATATGTCATCTATCCTCAACTCCAAATGGTTGACATATAAGGCAGCTTGTAAGACCACATCCCCCACATACCAAGCCAGATCTACATCATCTGAAATTAACATATCACCTCGTAGATACATATAAGACAACAACATGGTATCCATCATCACGGAATCTTCAAAGACCATATGGACAACTTCTGTAAGAAAATCAGAAGACCAAGCTCCACTCCAACCATCTTCTGGAAGAGGGAGATCCACTTTATCTTGAAATAATGGACATAATGTGGCCTGTCTCTAGAGAATTGCCAAGTCCTGCTGAGATATAGAAGGAATCATAGGAACACTGGGACTTGGAGGAATGGACCATGACTGCCCTAGTTGGTCCTTCAACTATTTAATCTGGGAAGCTTGGGATTCCAATATATTGTGAGCAGTCTAAAAAGCTGACAGTGTCGTATCTAAAAGAGTCTTAAACTCTTGAGCTTCTTTAGATATTTTCTCTTTCTCTTCCAAAAATCTAGTGACCTCTGACTGAGTTTTCAAAGAATATATTTTTTCTCTCTAGGTCTCAATCATTTGTGTTTGTTGCTCCATCTGCTTAAACAGATCGGCAAGAGTGTCTTTAGCAGAGGCTAACTCTCTGGTTGCCTTATGCATCTGGTCTTTGGATTGCGTTAATTCTTCATAGAAAGAAGCATATAACTGTTGAACACAAGCTGTCACTGAGAGTTCAATAGAACTCTGGATGTCGTTACAAAGGAAAGGAATGGCACCTCCTGACACTAAACTCTTCAGCGAAGGAATTGATATTTCCAAAGAACCCTCTCGATGTGCCCTGAATAAGTTGTTGCATGTGAGGTAGGCAGGGAGGTCACTTCCAAAGGTAGCAGGAACTGTTACTGAAGGAATGACTGGTGGAACTTTCTCTGCTACATGCTTCAAGCACTTCCACTGAATAACCAATGGAGGAGGGGAATCAAGATCCTCTATCTCAATGGGTTCTGAATCTTCTGAAGGTGGAGGGGGAGGTACTGGATCGGATGGAGGAGGGGGTAGCACACCCTTCTTAAGGCTTGAATATGTCAAGAAAGCATATAAATATGAACCATAAGTTACGTTGGTAACATTCCCTCTAGTCACTTTGACAAAATATTGGTCCATCTTTGTAAGAAGGTAAGTACTCCAGTCAATGGCAACCCCTTTTAACACCATCCTGGAAGCTGTGAAGAGCTCATTGGACAAATAATGAGATGGTGTCTTGGCAAGCATGAACTTGTCTTGGAAAAATTGGCAGACTAACTTCCAGATAGGATCAGTGATCATTGAGAAAGACACTCCTGAAGTGTTAATCACCTTCTTGACATCGAGGACCTCTTTAGTCTACTTCTGTAATAGCTTGAGAATCTCATCATTTGAGAATAATTGTCTGGATGTAACAAAGGGTTCTCCTTTGTAGGGAAGAGACAAAGCCTTCCCTAACCCTCTAGGTGTCAGAACCATGGAAGTACCATGAATCAAGCCTGATTTCTTACTGTATGTTGCAAGAAACTCATCAGATAGGGATGGATCGTCTAGAATCAAAGGGAGTGAAGTAGCCACGAAAGATACAAGACGAGCTTTCGCGATAGGCTCAAAAGTCAGTAGGGAAGAATAATCCTTACTGATCAATGGGACATACAGAACAGGAGAGGAGGAACTTGAGGCGCCATTCAGATGGAATATACACACACCCCTACCAGGCAAAAACATGGAGCCCCAAGAGAGACACCAAGGAAAATGGGATTCTACTACAAGAAAATCTATCTTGTAACATCAACAAGCTTTTATTTCATTCTTTTGATGACCAAAACAAAGAAAACTGCAAATCTTCATGCAGCATCATAGTAAATATCTCCCATGGATTTGATAAAATCAACCATAATCTTCAACATATTCATAGAATCCATCAATAGAACAATTCAACATATTCATAGAATCCATCAATAGAACAAAGAAGATAAAAGAATACACCATTTTTTAATGGAAATCAATCACATAACATGCATCTTCAATGACTTCATAGTTCTCTCTCAATCTCTCATATACAGATACACTGTTTTGATAGAATTGGCTATCTTTGACTCTCTCTCTCTCAATAGTACATCATCTCCTCACTACAATACTCAATAATGGCTCTCAATAATCCTTCTTAGGTCATGGATACACCTCCCAAGAGATATGGGAGGTATGAAAAGGCACCAGAGCCACTACAGTAACCCTTCATATCTCGTTTCTGTCTCTGTTACTCCAGTCTTCAACAACTGCTTTTCCATTTGTTTTAGCTCTTTTGAACTTAGATTCATCCTTTCCAAAAGTTAGGAAACTTTCCCAAAGTCACACATACATTCTACAAAACACTTACAGAAGATCTACAGAACAAAAACATAGCAGAGACAAAACAAAGACAGAGGCTCTATAGAAGGTTTACAGAGGGTTACATAAGGTCATCAAAGAACATCAAATCCTCATAACTCATACTAAAACCATTCAAAACTATCAAAAACTATTCAATAAGCTTTCAAAAGATCTCAACCTTCATCAATCATCAATCCATGCTTCATATAGAAGAAAATCAGAACAAAACAACAAACACACAAACCAATAAATCAATAAATAAATCAATAAATAAAAAACAAACCCCACAAAAAAAAACAAAAAAACAAAACAAACACACAAACAAAAAAAACAAAAAAAGAAGACCAAAAAAACAAACCAAACAAAACAAAAGCCAACCAACCCAAAACCCAAAAAAACAAATAAAACACAATAATCAATTTAACACAAAAAAAAACAACAGCAAAACCACACCCACATGACCCATAAATGTTATTTAAAAAAACAAAAAAAACTTTAAAAAAACCAAAAACCCAAAAAAAAACAAAAGAAACAAACGACCAACTACTTACCTGTCCTACGTCAATCGCCATTCCCTCTCCTCCATTCGCCTCCTTCATCATCCATCCCATTCCCTCTCTCCATTCGCCTACTCCATCATCCATCGCATTCCCTCTCCCTCCCTCCTCATCCGCTACCTCTCTCCATCGCCATCTCCTCTCCCTTTCGCCTCCTCCGCCACCTCTCCCCATCGCATTCCCTCTCCCCCCTTCGCCTCCTCCATCGCCTGCTCAATCGCCATCTCCTCTCCCTCCCTCCTCTGCCACCTCTCTCCATCGCCATTCCCTCTCCTCCATTCGCCTCCTCCATCATCCATCGCATTCCCTCTCTCCATTCGCCTCCTCCATCCCCCATTGCCATATCCTCTCCCTTCCTCCTCCTCCGCCACCTCTCGCCCCGCCACTTCCTCCTCCTCCTCTTGCCGCCTCCTCCTTCCTTCTCCTTAACCTAGTTAGTTAACTAACCTAGTTAGTTACACTGACTTAGTTAGTTAGCTGACCTAGTTAACTAACATGACCTAGTTAACTAACCTAACCTAGTTAACTAACCTGACTTAGTTAACTAACCTAACCTAGTTAACTAACCTGACTTAGTTAACTAACTTGACCTAGTTAACTCACCTACCCCTAATTTAACTAACCTATCCTGGTCACACTAACCTAACCCCAGTTTCCCCCCTTCTAGACCCTTTTCCTACCATTTCTCCATTACCCCCCTTCTAGCCCCCTTTCCCATCACCCCCACCCGTCGTCACCCCCGGTTCTTATGGGTCCCTACACCACTCCACCCCACCCTCCACACGCAGGCCACTTGCTACCCGGTGGTTCCGTGTGTGCGCGTGTTCGCATGGGTGCTGCGGCTTATTCGCATGATCGGGAGCTGCCAGCAGGTGTTCACGCGCGAGGACGCGCATTTGGTCTTATCCGTGCGGTGGTACATGCGGTCCTCAAGCACACACAACTGTTCACACGCTGCCCGGGTATCTCCTTTGATTTTCCACAAACCCGCGAAAAATACCTTTAAAATACCTTAAAACTCTTAAAAACATTAAAAATTCATAAAAAATCAATTAAAAAATAAAAAAAACCAAAAAATTCCTTACTAAATTGGATAATTTTTCGGTTAATCTTGCTAATTATAATATAGAGAATTAATTGTAAAAAAATTAAGAAAATTTAAAATTATTTTTAAAAATTCACTAAAAATTGAGAAAATTTCATTCAAAATCCTTGAAAATCAAAATTAAATTAAAAAATCACAAAAAATTCCATCAATGCATTTTAATGCTTTTGGAATATTTTCTAAGCTGGCAAAAGCCTTAGCACATGATCATCTTATTATTTTTGGACCCAAATGATAAAATTTTAATCTAAATTCATTAAAAATGTATTTTAAATTTCAAAAATAAGCAACCAAATTACAAAATAATTAAAAAAATTACAAATCCATTGTTAAAGCCTGATGGAAAGTACAATTAAAATAATAATAATAACAATCTCACCCAAACACTAATCAACATTACCTAAACCAAATGTGATCCCACTAACATTGCCTTGATATTTATTTTATTTTTTAAAAATAATAATATGTTTAATTTTTTTTCAGTCTGTGGTTTTTACTTTTTTGTTGGATTCCTTGCATTTGGGACTACTCTGTGCGCCCTCAATCTCTTGCATACACACCCCTACTAGGTATCTATTTTTCATGCTTTATTTATTCTTGGTCATCCCTTAACCACAGTTAATTGTTAAAATGAACTTTAATCACCCACTTTTTCACGCACACTCGCGCCAAACACACATTTCTCTAATAAATTAAAATCAACCTGTCGTTCACTTTGCACGTGCTATGTGCGCTTTAGAGGCACTTTAATTTTAAATAAAAACGAACCAATCGTCACAAAAATGCACGCGCTGAAAAAGAAGAGTGTTTTAAACACATTAGATTTTTAATCAATGAATATGCATTTAGAGACCTGAGTTTGGGGATTGTAGTCCGGTTTCGTTAAAAGCACCGTTTCACATTAATATATTGTAACTAACAAATTAAAAATGAACCGCCATTTTCTTAGTAAGGTTTACAACCTAATAAAAATTTAACCATTGTTAATAATTTATTTAAAAAAATCCTTCCCTAAAATCATTCCCCTCACTGCACTTTTTTTACCTTTTCAATAAATACGCTTCGTGGGATGGGTACACATAGTCCTTTAAGCTGACATTGTTTATCAAAGTTCTGGTTATGTCCTGATTAGATTTTTGAGATATTATGGTTTGATTGTGTGATACGATTACGGGTGCGATTTGTAGTTTTCTTTTTTTTGCCTGATACGGGATCTTGGGTGACTGCTTGTTGCATAGCATGAAGATTTCGGTCGCGTATGTGTAGGGATCATGCCGAATTTTTTCTAAGATGTGGGTCGTTTAGGGTGGTTAGTTGGTTAGTTACGTCTGTGTGTGCTTATTTTGATCGATTTCTTTTTTATAGCTATTTTATTATTTTGCAGGCATTCTCTATGATTGTCTGTGTTTGTGGAATGGCACCTCAAGTTCCTCCTCCTGTTCAGTATGTCCCATTGATCAATAGGGATTATTCTTCCCTACTGACTTTTGAGCCTATCGTGAAAGTTGGCCTTGCATCTTTCGTGGCAGCTTCACTCCCTTTGATTCCAAACGATCCAGCCCTATGTGATGAGTTTGTTGCATCATACCGTAAGAAATCGGGCTTGGTTCGTGGTACCTCCATGGTCCTATGACAACTAGAGGGTTAGGGAAGGCTTTGTCTCTTCCCTACAAAGGAGAACCCTTTGTTACAGCTAGATAGTTATTCTCAAATGACAAGATTCAAGCTGTTACAGAAGTAGACTAAAGAGGTCCTCGATGTCAAGAAGTTGATTAACACTTCAAGAGTGTCTTTTCTCAATGATCACTGATCCTCTCTGGAAGTTAGTCTGCCAATTTCTCTAAGACAGGTTCATACCTGCCAAGACACCATCTCACTATTTGTCCAAGGAGCTTTTCATAGCTTCTAGGATGGTGTTAAAAGGGGTTGCCATTGACTAGAGTACTCAAAGTGCCTAGAATCCATCAATAGAACAAAGAATATAAAAGAATACACCATTTTTGAATGGAAATCAATCACATAGTATTCATCTTCAATGTCTTCATAGTTCTCTCTCAATCTCTCATATACAAATATACTATTTTGATAGAATTGTCTATCTCTGACTCTCTCTCTCTCTATCTCTCTCAATAGTACATCATCTCTTCACTACAATACTCAATAATGGCTCTCAATAATCCTTCTTAGGTCGTGGATACACCTCCCAAGAGGTATGGGAGGTATGAAAGGACACCAGAGCCACTACAGTAACCCTTCATATCTCGTTTCTGTCTCTGTCACTCCAGTCTTCTCTTCAGTCTTCAGCAGATGCTTCTTCCATTTGTTTTAGCTCTTTTGAACTTAGATTCATCCTTTCCAAAAGTTAGGAAACTTTCCCAAAGCTACACGTACATTCTACAGAACACTTACAGAAGATCTACAGAAGAGAACAAAACAAAAACAGAGCAAAGACAGAACAGAGATAGAGGCTCTACAAAAGGTTTACAGAGGGTTACAGAAGGTCATCAAAGAACATCAAATCCTCATAACTCATACTAAAACCATTCCAAACTATCAAAAACTATTCAATAAGCTTTCAAAAGATCTCAACCTTCATCAATCATCAATCAATGCTTCATACAGAAGAAAACCAGAACAAAACAAAAGCTATACAAAAGGTATCATAACCAATCAGAACCTATCAGAACATCACAGAGCCTCGTATTTCCACTAAAAATCATCATGAACTTCCAAAACATAATCAATATCATGCAAAACACTCTTAAAAACTTCCATTAACAACCATACATCACTCTAAATCCATCAAAAATCAATCATTCAGACCTTAAAAACAACAAAATTCAGTCAAAATTTCATTTCTTCCCACTCTCAATAGGTCACTATCGATAGAGAGAGAGTGTACCCAAGTTGTACTCTAAGAAACTTAGTAAGCAAAATTTTGTTCTTGTACTTTGAGCTCTCATCTCCCTTGTGCACATTCTTCTTGTTGCAAACTTTGATTTTTCACACCTCTCTCTCTCTCTCTTTCTCTCCCCTTTGTATTTTTCATCACTACTTCACATGCCATTTTGGCTGGTCAACCAAGCACAAAGTCAATGTGCCACCACAACAACTACTATAATGAACTTTGCATGGCTTGGTGATTGGACTACATGGATGCCTCTAAAGAAATGGATTTGCATCTACATCAACCTCTCTCTCTCTCTCTCCTCTCTCTCTCTATTTCTTTCTCTTTTTTTGAGGTGTTTTTAGGCAAATAAAATGCACAAACTACATCCACTATGATGCAACCTACAAATCTCCTCAAATGTCCTCATTCAAGACCATATATGAGACAATGATCTCTCTCTCTCTCTCTCTCTCTCTCTCTCTCTCTCTCTCTCTCTCTCTCTCTCTCTCTCTCTCTCTCTCTCTCTCTCTCTCTGTGAGATGTTTTTAGGCAAGTAAAAATGCACAAATTACATCCAATAAGGCACACCCACTAGTACTTATTGCATGCCACCTACAAATCTCCTCAAATATCCTCATTCAAGAGCAAATATGAGTCAACTATCTCTCTCTTTGTGTGTGTGTGTGTGTGTGTAGTAAATTGCTTGATTCTCTACCTCTCTCTCCCTCTCTGTGAGAACGTGAATCTCTCTCTCTCTCTCTCTCTCTCTCTCTCTCTCTCTCTCTCTCTCTCTCTCTCTCTCTCTCTCTCTCTCTCTCTCTCTCTCTCTCTCTCTCTCTCTCTCTCTCTCTCTCTCTCTCTCTCTCTCTCTCTCTCTCTCTCTCTCTCTCTCTCTCTCTCTCTCTCTCTCTCTCATCATGTGTAGTAGACTCAACACCTAGAATCCATCTCACTCTCTTAGTGTTTACTAGGATCTCCTTTGAATCTCTACATATAAAACCACCAAATCACAAAAAGTCTATATCTACCTTTCTCTATCTTCAATGAACTACTTGATTGAACCTCTTGATATCCTTTCAAATTTAATAGCCAAATCTCTTCATTGCACCTTTTTCCAATGGAAAATATTCCCATTCTTCTTAGGTGCCAAACAACTCTTCAAACGATGCATGCCTACAATTAATCAATGTAAACACATAGAAATCAACTATGATGTGCACCATGAGCTTCACTCTCTTGACATGTCTCCAAAATTTTCTACCCTTGATGTTTGTTCTTAGTTGAGATCTTGATCTATATGTTTAGAATCTCAAATCTTTGGAAGAGGAAAAAGGTGATGATAACAAAGAATTTGTCCTACATCAACCTCTAATAATGTGGATTGTTGCATGCATAACAAAGCTTCATTGCCTCTAGCAACCTCTCATGTCTTTGTATGTTTAACTAAGATCTTCCATCAACTAGTGGAATCACTACATGTCATTTGCCCATGTGGATGACAGTAGTTTTTTAAGAGATTTTTCACCTATCTATGGCATATTTGAGCTAGTATGCTCACTAGTTCAAAATGACTTGTGATTAGGCCATATTCTTGTCTCTTCACAATATCCATGGTAGAATATCCATAGTGGATTAGAAAGTTACAATCGCTATTCTTTAGATTTCATCATGGATACAATACATACATGTGTCCGATAATTTTGGACATGGGCACTCAACTGTTTCCAAAATCATCATTGAATGTGCATCTTTCCTAAGTAAAAATGGCAAACATTTGTTGCAGTGACCTCAAACAAAGTCCAAAATTATGGAGGTCAGAGTGGGTTTCCAAGCTCTCCATTCATTTATGTGCCATAGATGCCACTCATCTCAAGTTGGACTTTCCTTCCCTTGAAAGTGGCATAGATGCCACTCATCTCAAGTTGGACTCTCCTCCCCTTGAAAGTGGCATTGGTTGATACAATCACTATGGATACTATACCATGATTGTCCAAGGAATTCCAAGCTCTCCATTCATTTATATGCCATAGATGCCACTCATCTCAAGTTGTGTTGCAGGTAAAGGCGCCTCTGCCTAGCCACTTGTGTATTACTACATTGACAGTACCCGCCACTACACACCGCACGTGGTGGGCACTCGTTTATTCATAATTCTTTTAGTGACAGTTTGAATAAAAGGCATGGTCACACATTGTGACTGTTGGAGTTCCCATTTGGTCTCTCTCTCTTTCTTGCTCTTGCTCTCCCACCATAGCTCTTCCAAGCAAGCTTCAATCCTTCTCACCTTTTAACTAGTATCAGAGCATGGATTCATGACTACTCGAGCTTGGTTCATGGAGTCTTCAGCTTCTTGTTGAATCCCTACATTCATTGGGTCTCCTTCCTGGGCAGCCATGGCTTCTTCCACCTAGGTATGTTTGTATGCTTCCATTGCTTCTTAGCTTGCACCAGCCTTGAATAGGCTTGATCTGCCACTTGTGTGGGCTTCTTTGAGCATCATTGGTGTCCCTCCATATGCCCCATAGCCCTCAGCATAGGCAGCGGCAAACCCAATAGCAAATGGTGTGTTTGTGCTTGTTTGAGATGCTGCCTCCCCTATTAGATTTCCTCACTCCCAGGCCCCTCTACAACTTGGAAATGGTCCTTGGCACCTTGACGATGATTGTTGAACATCCCAGTATTCATCCTTTGGATTTGAGCTCAATTTTGACATGTTGAGCTTCAGTCCTTGACTGTGGAAACAAGGCAGATTGTTGTTATACTTCCAGGACAATATGTTTTGTTATGCCTTTGGCTTGCATTATGCTGTGGGGATGCTATTATTATGTATGGACCTTATGTTTATGCTTTGGAGCACTTGTGGGATGCTCTGAGCCACTGATAGCTCATTTTTCACAAGATTTATGGCTATATACAGTTCTGGACAGTAAGCATTTACAAGTGAGTTTATGCCTAATGCCTACAGTTATGGTTTGGGAGCTTCATGATGTACCCATGTATGTGGAGTATGCCACATGTTGCCTTTTCCATTGGATATTGATTTGAGCTTGAATTGAGAACTATTTAGCTCAGTTTTGGACAATGATTTCAAGTTGTTTACAACAAGGCTACTTGTACTTCTCAGTGAATATTTAATACCTCTTGGATTCGGGCTATATCTTGGATGTGTACATTGATGTAGTAACTCTCGGGGATTGACATAGAGCTTGGATTTTCTCTTGGATCATTGGTTGAGATTGAGCTCACTTCGCATAGCATTTTGGATCTCCATCTTTGATGTACCTATGGCATGTACTTCAATTATATTTGACCGGACTTGACATGCTTGGCTATGCCACTACTACATGCCCGTCACATTTTCTAGAGCTGGATGCTACAGAGTCTTGATTTGGCTTGACCGGAGCTTCCTTTGGCTATTTCTTGGCTTGCCAAAGTTACAAGTTGGATGTACTTGATGTCTGTGGATGCTATGTACAAATGCATGGCCTATATGCTCATGAGGTCTTATTGATGCTTGATCTTGGATCTTCTAGAATTGGTGCTATCATATGCCCTTATTGAGCTTCTTTGCTTGATATTTATGGATTTTTTGCCAATGGGAGCATCTTGATACGCTTGACAAACATTGAGTAGGTGGTTTATGCTACTTGAGCATTCGCATACTTGAGACTGGGATCTTTACTTGGATGTTGCATGGTTGATATGTCATGGTCCTCACAGATGTACTTGGGTTGATTTGGGCTTTGCACTCCCTAAGCATACACCTATTTGTGTCAAGTCTCTTGCCAGCGTTGTGTATACTTTGCCCTATTACACAAGGGGTGTGCCAATGTTAGAAGATAGGCATAGGAACCCACTATAAGCAAGGGAGTATAAGGGTAAGATGAGTGTGAATAGCCCTAGGGGCAGGGGAAACCCTAACCCTAGCTTGGCAAAGGCTATATAAACAGCCTATGGGTCACTATCAAGTGTGGGAGAGTCTACCCAAGTTGTACTCTAAGCAACTTAGTAAGCAAGATTTTGTTCTTGTACTTTGAGCTCTCTTCTCCCTCTTATGCACACATTCCAATGCTGCAAATCTAATTTCTAACATGGTATCAGAGCCATCTCTTATCTCCTCAGCTTCCCTCAGCCTCAGTCACTAAGTGCACATGAGCTATCATCTCTTTCACCTTATCCTTCTTTCCTCCATAACTGCCTGCAACCTACCTCCATTGGAGGACTTGGGGAGGACAAAGGAGGCCATATCTCCTTCTAATTTCTTCTGGGGACTTCTTGCCTATCCCAGGGTGACTCAGCTTGGCGCAACAGAGGTGGACATTAGTCGACGTAGGAGCTGACATTGCGTGTTTTCACAAGTGACTGGTTCGCGAGCTAAAGCTCGTCTGATACAAGGCGCAATAATGCCAGCTACCTTGGGGCTTTGATAGCCCCCCTAGTGGGCCATCCTCCCACGAGAGGGCTTCTGGAAATTCCTTCCACAGAGAGAGATCTCTGCCAAACCCTAACTGTGTATCTTGTGGCAGCCATAGCCAGCAAGCTCTAAGCTTGGCATTTTTTACTTTTTTCACTCTGAGCTTTATTAACAGTGATTCTAATCACTGAAGCATATTCTCTTAAGCTTATTCCAGATCTAAAAGCTCTTGGGCATGCTCAATGGACATTACTAAGTGCATCAGGAAGCCGACTTCCAACCAGGTTTCATTCAAGCATTTCACTAAGCTTGACATTAGTGTTTCTAAACACTAATCATTAATCATCTAATCATTTGCTTGCTGGGTATTTACTAAAATCTAGTGAGTGTTATTCCTCTTCGTATATTGTTGTAAGGTTATGTGTACAACTATAAACACATAGACCATCATACACTAGAAGTGTATTGCATACCTTGAGTGACTTTGTTTCAAGTACACTGGTCAATGAAATCAAAAGGATGAGTGTCATTGTACTCTCCTCGAAATCATTAGCAACAAGCATTGAGATCATAGACCAACCTTGTCCAACACAAGCTTCATCCATTAAGCCATACCACAAGGAGGAGCCTAAAGTCCAGTCTAGGTTTACTTCATTAAAACCTAAAAAAACTATTAAACCTTGGAAGAAGTTTGCACATAAGAAAGGACCACCACAGTCATACTTTGAAATATTACATTTGTATGATTTTAAGCCTTTCTCTTTATTTCAACTTTGATTTCAAATTGTCTGATTTGCTTCCGCATTCAATGGAAAATTTGTAAGGGACTAGACACTGCCCTTGTCCTAACAAGTGGTAAGACCTTCCCACCAATGACCACAACATATGCTGATGTCCGTCCTCAAATTTGAAAGTTTGATGGCAAAGATTTCCACCCATGGCAGGTACTTATAAAATACAAAATGATGGAGAGAGGGTATTGGCCTCTCATTCAAGGCAGTAGAGTTGTAAACTCTGCAAATCTGGTTGATATAGAGGATGACCAACGTGCTCAAGCAATCATAATGTTACACTTAGATGAATCCCTGATTCATCATGTTGATCAACTAAACACTGCTAAAGAAAAATGGGATGAGCTTGAAAAGCTCTATGGAGCCACTGGTAAAAATACTAAAATCTTCCTTAAAATTGAATTCTTTAGCTTGGAATATCGATCAGGAGAAGATTTGGGAAAATTCATCTCACATGAAGGGACTTATGGCACATCTTGCCTATGTACAAGCTCCAATACATGAAGAAGATGCTATTACTATTCTCCTAAAAGCTATAAAACAGGTGTTTCCTACTCTTGTAACCACTCTCACCAACATTTCAGATCCTACATTGGCAAGTACCATTCAATCCTGTTTGGATGAAGAAAAGAGGAACCACAAAGAAAGCAGCAACAGTCAGGCATCTTCAACTTCCTGTGATCAAGTATTGGTACATACAGCTCTCACTAGATGTTCTTTCTGTAAGAAAAAAGGACATCTTGTAAACAACTGTTGAAAGAAGTATCCCAAGAAGATGAAATGTAACAAATGCAAGAAGACATGGCATATCACTAGTAAATGCCCCAACACTCCTGATATACCCAAAGAATTGGTGGCCAACTATGCCTCCAATTCATCTGAAGATCGATTGTTTTAACTCTTTAAATCATCTACCTAAAACAACCTTGTAAGCCTGATTTATAAAGGCATCCCAAGAAGGGGAGGGAACATCTTACATGCCTTGTAATCCAATGCCACCCTGGCATTGAGGGGGGGTGTTAGAAGATAGGCATAAGCAAGGGAGTATAAGGGCAGATGAGTGTGAATAGCCCTAGGGGCAAAGGAAACCCTAACCCTAGCTTGGCAGAGGCTATATAAATAGCCTATGGGTCACTATCAAGTGTGGGAGAGTGTACCCAAGTTGTACTCTAAGCAACTTAATAAGGAAGATTTTGTTCTTGTACTTTGAGCTCTCTTCTCCCTCTTGTGCACACATTCCAATGCTGCAGCTCTGATTTCTAATAGCCAGCTTACTAACAGATTCATTTGACATGCTTGGTGTTTGCTCGATGTCCATATGACAGTCACTTGCTGATTTATGCTCACTTGATGCCACTTATGCTTCGGTTGAATTGGCACATTCATTTTGCCTGGCGGTAATTTATTATAGCAAGCAGTTATGCATGGACTGTGATGTAATTTTCATATTGAATCATCTTGATTTTATGTACTTCTGATGGTACTTTGTGGGCAGTATCATTAGATATTAGTTCGTGGTCAATTTGCCTTGGTTTTGGTGAGATTTTGGTTGTTTATAGCAGAAAACAAGCAGTTTTGAACTGTCTGCACTATTTTGGACTGCAATATGGCATCTTCTTCCACTGACAGTGCTATTTTCAACATCACTAAGCTTGATGGTACAAATTATGCCTATTGGAAGACCAAGTGCCTTATGTGCTCTTGCTACTATTTTGAACTTGCCTAATGTAGAGAGTGCTCTTCTGCAAGAAGAGATCAACTGTAAGAACTTGGATGCCTCTCATGTGTCACATGCTTTGATTGTTAGAAGAAGAGATGGTAATGGAAAGAATGATTATGGGAATGGCTGTGGCAAAGACTTGTAGAATTCTAGGTCTAAATTGTGTGGTAAGTCTCGTAGCAAGTCTCACGGGAGAAATGCAAATGTGACATGTCATCATTGTGGCAAGAAGGGTCACATACGCCCACAATGTCATGAGTTGCACAATGAGAAGTGCAAAGAGAAGGGGAAAGACAAAGTACAGGAAAAGTCCTCTGACCGCAGCATGGTACCTACGAAATCTAGTGTGAAAATCAAGGAGATAAATGTCATGCATACTGATGACTCCGATGGGAAGTACATACTTGCAGTTAGTTCTTGTGATGCTACGCCATTGACCGAGGTTCACTCTATGTATGCGCATTGCTAGCTTTTGAATTCTAGTGCTTCATTTCATGTTACACCATGCCGTGAGTGATTCCACTCCTACTGCACTATCTCTGGTTTAGTTTACTTGGGTGATGAGAGGTCACTTGCTATTGTTGGCATTGGGGATGTACGGTTGCAGTTCTCTACTAGCATTACCTTTTTGTTATAGGATGTACATAATGTACCTGCACTTACATGCAATCTCATGACTGCAAGGCAGCTTGATGATGCTAGATTTCATGTTTCATTTGGGGATTCTTCCTAGAAAATCACCCTTGGAAAACTTGTGCTTGCTAGAGATGCAAAGGCTGGCAGCCTCTATCCTCTTGTAGTTGATGGATCCTTTGTTGATCATGTTTTTTCAGTGGGTTCCATCCCACATGTATCTCTTTGGCATGCCTGTTTGGGCCATACATCTTTGAAGGGAATGAAAATGATTTTTGGTTTACCACCCCTTGACTATGCATGTTTTGATTCATGTGAGCATTCTCTTTATGACTGATAGACTAGGAATACACATAAGAAGTCCGGTAGGACACGCATGAGTGAGCCCCTAGCATTGGTACATTTAGATGTTCGTGGGCCCATGCCCTATTAGTCTATGGGTGGGGAAAAGTATTTTGTGACGTTTATTGGCGATTTTTCATGTAAAGTCTAGGCTTATCCCATTAAGCTTGAGTCAGATGTCTTGGTTGTGTTTCAGAGAGATGGCTTGCATTGGTTGAGAACCAAACTGGGCATAGGCTTAAATGCCTTAGGACTGACAATGGGGGAGAATATGTGTCACGTGCCTTTGAGCAACTATGTGATGAGAGGGGTATTAAGTGTCAGTTGATTGCCCCCTATACCCCACCCCAGAGTGGTTTGACTGAGCAGATGAATAGAACCATCCAGGAACGTACACAGTATGCTTAGCCATGTAGGCCTACCACAAAGATTTTGGGCTGATGCAGTCAGTACAATTGTGCATGTCATAAATAGATCACCTTCTAGTGGTTTGGATTTTTAGGTTACATAGGAAGTATGGATAGGGAAACCTCTATCTTATGCGCATCTACGTGTCTTTGGATGTGAGGCATTCTACCATGTGCCCAAGGACAAGCGTAGTAAGCTGGATCCTAAGAGTGTCAAATGCATTTTCCTTGGCTATGGAGATGCAGATGAGATGGGTTACTGCCTTTGGGATCCGCAGGCATGGAAAGCCATCCGTAGCCATGATGTAGTCTTCCATGAAGACAAGATGCATTGGTAGCCTGAGAAGGTGGTAGAGATATGTAGCGTTATATTCCAGGAGGAGCCACATGCTCCTGCACAACCAGTTGGATAGCCTACAACAACAGTTGGTACACATGGCCATGGTGTTGGACAGGATACTAGACATGCAACAGAGCCTACAGTGAGATGGTCTACTAGAGCTAGACATCCACTTGATAGATTTGAGCCCTCGATGCATTATGTCTTGGTTACAAATGTAGAAGAGCCTCTCACCTATGATGACACTATGCACAGGGGTGACAGTCACTCCTAGGAGAGGGCTATGCAGTCTGAGATAGACTCCCTGCATAAGAATATGACTTGGAATTTGGTTGCATTGCCTCAAAGAAAGAAATCTTTGCCATGCAAATGGGTATACAAGCTGAAAAGTACCCCATGGACACCCAAACCGGCTTATAAGGCAAGACTTGTTGCTAAGGGTTTTAAACAGGAACATGGAGTTGACTTTGATGAAGTCTTTTCTCCTGTGGTCAAGATGACCACCCTAGGCTTGGTTTTGGCCTTAGTCGCACAGCTTGACTTGGACATGTATCAGATGGATGTCAAGATTGCATTCTTGCATGGGGATTTTCATGATGAGATATACATGGAGCAGCCTAAGGGCTTTACAGAACCTAGCAGGGAGCACCTAGTGTGCAAGTTGAAGAAAAGTCTTTATGGCTTGATGTAGACACCTAGTGGGTGGCATCATAAGTTTGATGCCTTTATGCAGTCATAGGGCTATAGCAAGAGTGCTATGGATCCGTGTCTTTATATGAAGAAAGCCAGTGATGGCTCATTGCTTATTTTGGTACTTTATGTGGATGATACGTTGATAGCAAGTGTGGGAGCTTTCACTCAACCGCCAAGACCCACAGACCGCTTATTGTTTCAAGCGTTCCAAGCCGAGCACTAATGGCTACCTCTCACATAGCCGACGCGCAATGCATACCTACCGGTGTAGTGAGCTTACCTTGATGCCGTTCGAGTTACCTCCTCTCCCACACACTCCGGTAGCTCCACGATCCAAGTGCAAGCTTCAAGCAAGCTCCATCCTCAAGCTCCACGCTCCAAGCTCCATTGCCGCGAGCAAGAGAAGAGAAGAGAAGAGAAGAGAAGAGAAGAGAAGAAGAGAGGAGATGATGGAGAGCTTCTCCTCCTCGGTCCCTCACCCTCACACACTCACTCCCTCACACTCTCACACTCCCTCCCTCAAGCACAAGCTCAAGCAAGCAAGCAAGAAGAAGAAGAAGAAGAAGAAGAGGAGAGCTACTTTTGGCCACACACAAGAATGAGCTTCTCATTCACTTTTCAACTTTATATACAAAACCCTAAATCCCTTTTGGACGGTCATCCCCTTTTCCCCTTTTTACATGGCCGGCCGTAGCCTAGGCCCTTTTTCCCATTGTCCTTCTATCTTCCTTTCTTCCTTTCCACCGCCCGTCTACCTTTACAAATTGCACGGGTGAGAGCCCGGTGCTCTTTTACAAGATTTCAGGGTGCGCCTTTTTATTTTAAAATGCGCCTTTCCCCTTTTGCCTTTGCCTTGGACTTTTAAGGTTGCCCTTACGCTTTTGGCCTTTTCTCCTTTTCTTTCTTTAGTTGGGCTACCTTTTTTCCGCCTTTGCCCTGCGTCTTTTCCACTTCTTTTTGCTTTCTTCGTGTTGGGGTTAACATTACCCCCCTCCTAGACGAGTGCCAGTCCCATGGCACTCACCGTCGTAGGTAGCAGGCTGTAGCATGCACCGAAGACGTGGGTGGCAAGGACGCCTGTGGTTTCCGTGGAGGAGTGTGGGTGGTGGTGTGGAAGAAGGTCCTGGGGGCCTGTTGGTGGCCAAGGTGGTTGGTGGAAGGTTGTTGGAGTTGATGGTAGGGCTATTTTGTGTTGGGGATTGAATTGATGGCCAGCACAAGTGGTAGTTTGTTCGGGATTCTGCATATGATGATTCGTTGCGGGCTTGTCAAATGGTAAGGGATAAGTAGTCAGATTTTGATGAAGAGCGAACAACACCTTATACCTGCAATTGGAAAACCTCACATGTGGTCTCTCCTTAAGGGGTAGTGCTAGTCTTCTTATCGTGCACAAGACATATTTGATTAGTTTGGGAGACAGGTCGAACTCTAAGCAAGCTGAGAGTATTTCCCTGCACTTGAGGACCCAAACTGTGCATATACTTTGGTGCAGATATTATGTAAGTGCTTGTGCATAGTTAGATATTACGTAGTTAGAAGACCGTGGGCTAGTTTCTCATAACAATGTGTGGATGAAGCAAAGTTATCTGTGTTGAGAAGAAGTACACGTGAAGGTATATGAGACATCCTTTGCATTGTGACTGTACGATGGAGCATAATTGAATACAGGGACACCGCACTTTCAGTAGCTGGAAACTATTGGACTTGCTTGATGAGTACGATGTACTTTTCATGGCCAATTGTGCGGTGCTTATCACCACTGATTGCAATGGTACTAAGGCAGAGTGCAAAAGAAAATTGTGCAAGTGGGTCAGGGTGACATGTCTAACCCTAGGCGAGACAAGCTCTCCAGGTATGTCCTGCCCTTGATGTGCCCTGAACAATTGTGGGTGATTGTAGGGGGCTAGGGGACTAGGGACGAAGCCAGTCGACCAAGGTCACCAGACGTACCTAATTTGAGGACCCCTAGGTGCTGTGCTATGATCGTGGGTGCTTCTTATTTTTCCATTCATTTCTTTTCCTTTTCTTTTTCTTTCTTTTTGTTTCTTTTTCTTTTTCTTTTTCTTTTTTTTTCTTTCTTTCTTTCTCTTTTTTTTTTTTTTGCCTGAGTATAACCATTACAATATGTTGAGGCCATCAGCCTTTCAATGGGTTGGAAAATGTCAAGCTTCGAAGGCTCAGAAAATGAATAGTACAATGATGATGGTGCCCTAGCCTCATTGTTAGAGAAGCAGTTGGCGAAAGGGGGAGATACACTTGAGATATTGCAACCCTCCTTGCGGCACATGCGAGGTGGGTACAATTGAGGTAACGACTGCCATGAGCCAACTATAGAGCTTGACCCAAAAAGGGGCGTGGCCCAGGAATGTTTTGTGGGCCATGCAATATGGGCGGTTGGCAAGGGTGCTTTCGGCAGCGTGTCTTTGTCGCGGCTCGTTGTGGGGTTGTGGGTGTTGTGGTGATTGGGTATTGAACATTTTCGCACAAGGACCTGTATTATCCTGCATCCACTTGTCGCTTCATGAGAGCATATGCATTGTGTATGCCGCAACTATAATAAACCAGTGCAATGCAAGGAGACATCACTTATTTGAATTCTATGGTGTTGACTAGACATTTATCACCTGCGCTTGATTAGCTTTTTCTTTTGCTAAAGGCGTAGCATATATTAAACGCAGATATGATAAGTTCATACAAGTCAGGAACATGTCAACACTTAACAAGTCGGGAACACTCAACCATTTAAAAACAAAAAAGTCCTGGCCAGTTATCATTTGATAAGCCCCTTATGCATTATGGGCTTCTCGATTTGTACGAGGCGGGGCGAGTCTGGATGGCCGGGTGATTGGGGCTCTGCTGGTGTGGGACTCCCGCGGGGGTGAGCAGGGAACATGTCGGCCGGGACATGAATGGTGTAATCCCGGCCCGCTACCGTCTCCAGAATATCTTTAAATAATTCATTAAATTCTTCTTTTTCCCGAGCGGCCCTTTCTGCCTTTGAGCGTCTGGGGCCCGAGCAGGAGCTGGGAGTGCGTACTACTAGTGCTGTGGCCTGTTGCAGGTTTCGGGTCTCGACCTTCTGAACTCGAGGGTTCTTCGGCCTTCGCCCTGGGCAATGTCGCTTAGGGCCCCGCTTCTTGGCATACCTCTTGATGGTGGGCACATAGCGCTCTGGTGGAGGGGCGCGTGCCACATGCTCCCGCCTTCTGCGAAGAGCGTCTTTGCAAGCCAACTCTTCATGATTCTCCATGCGTTCCGCCAAAAAAGGAAACCTGCAAGGTGTGAACCAAGGGTTAGACCTTGATACAGGGTACAATCGTTCGAATGGAAGGGATTTTAGTGTGGTTTATCAAGCGCACATGACAAGTAAATGTGTGATGAGAAGAGGGCTTGAGGAGGTTAGCCTGTTAGAACCAACTCTTCTCCCTGCGCTTGACTATCATTACTTGTGTGTGTTGATATTGTTTATACAAGGTGACACAAAAATCAGTGTTTATTTATATACATATCTATGAATCCATGTCACTTCACGAGGATAAGAACCAAGTGTAGAACTCGGGGTTGTACCGGAGCATGGCACACGCATCTAGTATTCGTGGCAGCTTACTCAATACTGATAGATATTTTGCCACATCGAGTAGCACGGAACCTTGTCCGAGTCTACTGGCAATATGTAACTCCTCCTCAGTGAGAACCTTATCAAACAGAGCGTTCTCTTGGCTAGTTCTAGCTAAGTCCATACCCCGAATGGCAGTCAGCACTCGAAGGGAAGTTGGTGCCACATAGGTTGGGTCCCTTTGGGATCGCCATTTCGCCAATCGTTCCTCAGAGACTGTCATGATCTGAGCCCCTAGTTCGGCCATTACAACGCGGTTTTCGCACCAACGCTGCTCAAATTGACCCTGGCCTGCTAACAGTCGCTTTAGTTGCTCTATGTCTATGAGATTCGGTCGGCAGAGCATTTCATTGAACGTGACGGATAAGCGCAATTCGTCAGCCTCCTCGTCAGGGATGAGTCGCATGCGTTCATGCAGGAACCTGTCGTAGTGCCCGTTAAGATGTTCTTGTTCTTCCCATGTTAGAGGAAAGGTCAAGTAATCTCCAAGCTGCTCCTTGGGAATCGTGCCCACGTCCGCAAGGACGTAGACACGCGCGACCACTTTGAGCTTAGCCTCCAACTCAGTTAAGCATTCTGCGACATCTCTATGTTCAACGAGGGCTTGCTCGGTTACTATCTCATACAAAGTCCTAAGAGTTTCCTTAGGCTTTAGCATGGCTGGGGGCTCAGGCCTAGATGAGCAAGATTGGTCAACGCTAGGATTCCTTGTGCTCTTGGGGTTCTCACGTTTCTCCTGAGGTTTTGTTGTTATTTCGTCATGGTTCTTCTCGGATGTGACTAGTATAGATTTGTCACCCTGTTGTGACAGCGTTGTATCCACTCTTGATTGATCAATGTGAGTTCCATTGTCAGTGGATAGAGTGTTGCAAGCAATTGTTGATGGCAACTGTTGCTTTGGTTTCTCAGAACACACGGATGTGTCTAGGGTTTCACCGCTATTCGGAGAGGCATCAATGAGTTCATTGGTGGATGGACTTGAGGCCTTATTCATCGGCTCTTCGGCGCTCTTCGTCTCAATGTTCTTGGGGTCCACAACCACCTGCAACTGTTGCTATTTTCTCTGCTTTCTCCTCTTTTTCTTGGTCAATGAAGGTGCCTCTCTCAATGACTCAAGACCCTGGGCTATATCAACCGTTGATGTGCTTGGTCGGGCCTCAGCATTTCCCTTCTCTAGTGTGTCCTTACGGGACATAGCCGTGGTTTGCTGAATAGCCTTGCCCGGTTGTGAGGGCACAACTGTCGCTCTTTTCGGAGAGTCTAGCTTTTCAACCAACTCCCTTGCGTTTAACTCCTCCAGCCTAGGCTTTAGGCCCTTTGAAAGTGCTGGAGTTGTTGAGGGATTTGGTTGCGACACCTCCTTCACAGGTAAACTACTAAGGACACATTCCACAAGGGGCATTGTCACGGCCAAGGGCTGTGACTGCTGTGATCCCGGGTTGGAAGTAGTAGCAACTAGTTCAGTAGGCTCGCTACCCTTGGTGGATTGTGATGTCAAGTCCTTAGGGCGATCAGAAGTGGTTGTGTCTTTTGTTGGCCTTTGAGCACTCATTTGTGTAGATTGAACATGAGTTGATCTAGTCGCATTAGGTGGCTCAGGTCGAGAGCTACAGATGGCATCATGTCCCACCTCCTTGACGGTTGGAAGCTTAGATGGAGATAGAGATTGGAATTGAGCAGTCGCCCTAGACAACTGCTGTAGTGCTTCCTGTGTCTGTTTGGGAGAAGAGGGCGTAAGAGATCTAGGACTCTTGGGTGGACTTGGCACTCGCTGAATGATTTGCTTGAGGTTACTAGACGATTGTGCCATTTGCTTTGTTGAGCAATCAGCCTTGCCTTGAGCAATGTTGTGCCTAAGATGTTTGTTCTCCCCTTGGGAAATCAAAGGCTCCTTGGGCACTAATGATTTTTGTGCATGCTCAGTGGCTGCATCTGATGTCCGCTTGTCAAGCACACTAGGCTGAGGATCTACTTTTTGATAGGCCATGTTTGGTTTCTTGATTTCAGTAGTGATGGGCTCAATCACTCCAATATGTTTGGTTTGGAACTTGGCCGTTCATTTAGTTTTCCTCCTACGCCTCTTTGCTTTGGGCATAGTTTGGGCTTCTGATAGAGGTGGCCTAGCAGGGAGTTTGGGCACCCAAATCCATTGGTTACCTGCGTAGTATCCTTGAGCACGTAGCAACGCTTTGGATATCCATCGCGGTGTTGTGCTAACTCTCCATCGACGCCTCCGTCTATAAGGCTTGGGCTTCTTTCGTGGTCTTCTACGATATTTGTAAGTCCAAAGCCCGTCCTTGGCATTGTCTCTTGACCTTCTTGTTTTAGGCCTGGCCTCACTCACTGGTTCTCGTTGTTCGACCTGTGCTTGTATCAACTCTTTCAACAAGTCCTTGCCCTCGTTTGTAGGCTTGACTATTATGTCATCACCTTCCTTGCCTTTCCCTTGAGGTTCGATGAGGTCACCCTTGCTAAAGGTGGTGATTATCCTCACACCCGGTAGTGTCAGGTGTATCCTTTGTGCTATATAGTCAGCCTCACACTTGGTCGCCCTTTTGAAGGGTCTTCCTAGGAGGGTTTCTTTCCTGCAGCTAGCACTTTTTTGAGGAACATGAAATAGGATAGGCAAGCTTTCCGTTTCAATTGTTGCAAGGATTTTGCACTTCCCTATGAGTGCTTGTGGGTATCCCCCATAAGGGCGAAGAGTTGCACTAGTCGGTGTGAGCTCTGGTTGGCCTAGTTGGGTCCATGATTCATAGGTCAAGATATTAAAATCTGCTCCTTCATCAATTAGAGCATCAATAGTATGCTCTCTTTTTGCGGTGAGTTTGACCCTAAGATAAGCAGGTGGTACTATGTCTTCATCTTCCGGGTCCTGGCTTGTAAATTTAAGCCTTCTGACAGATGCCCTTGAGCTCTCGACTGCACGACCAGATGTGGATTCTCCACTGCTGTCTTGGATCGTCAGTGCAGTACTATTCAAGGTACATCTCTCGTCAAGAGTGCCATGTCTAGTCATCTTCGCATTTGTAGCTTGCTGAAGTTGCGTTTTGCTCCGACTAGACACGGTTTGAACACAATGTTTTTGTGTTCTCGTGGTGTGGCCTTTTTGCCCTTGATGGCTAGATTGGCCCATTGCTATTCTAGGGTCTCTGTTTGTCTCTATTTGGGTATGGGCTTTTGGTTGCTCTTTTGCAAGTGAGCATCCATGCTTGTGTAGAGCCATTACTTCACTAGGGTCCAATTTGGGAGGCCTGTCACGGCACGCGTTTTCTCTCCAACCTACTCGGGGGAGGTGCGGAGGGGGCAGAGCCCCTCTACGGAGGTCCGGGGGGGGGGGCAGTCCCCCCGGCCCGCAGGGCCATTACGGTAGACGCCATATGCAATTTGGAGGACCGTTTATAGCCAAATTTTGAACTACGTGCTCTAAATTCTAGCCCAGTTATGGATCTGTGATGTACCTTCAGCTCTACGTAGCTTTAGGGGTCGATCTCGAGGTTTAGATGTATCAGAATTTCTGTTCTAGACACTATCCGATTTTGACAGTTTTTTGTCCGATTCTCAGATGTCCGATTTTCAGGAGTCCGATTATTAGAATCGGACGTCCGATTTTGGGTGGGTCCGATCGGACCAGTGGTCCGATTTTGGTCACGTCCGATTCTGGGACTCGGATCGGACAGGGTGGTCCGATTCTGTCTGGTCCGAGTCTGGGACTCGGACGGCCTGGTCCGATTGTGAGTGGTCCGATTATGGACTCGTCCGAGTGTCCGAGTCGGACGGATTGGTCTGAGCGTCCGATTCTCAAAATCGGACGGGTTGGTCCGAGTGCCACGTGGCACGTCCGATCGGGCTGGTCCGATTCTGGGAATCGGACCACAGTGAGTTGGTCCGAGTGCGTCGACGGGCGGACACGATTCCCGCGCGTTTGTCCCCTTCTCACTGTCTGGTGCACAAAATCACCACAGACTTTCTAAATCTGATCAGGGCACTTGTTGGAAAACATCAGACTCACCTGGAGCAGCACGAATCACCGATGCCTAGGAATCGGGGCAGCGCTTCCTCGTCCTGTGAACCAGAAGTTCTCTCTCTCTCTCTCTCTCACACAAGGCAAACCAAGGAAATGAGGTCTGTCCTGGCCTCCCAAGCCTTTTAAGGTCCTTCCCCAGCACTGCAGAACCTCACAGCCAGTTCCCTGTCCCTGCCTTCCCAGAACTTGAATCTGGTCCCCTGTTTCCCTGTTTTAGCCTGTTATACAGCAACAGAAAACCCTGTTGTTTGCCTGTTTTTTTTCTTCTTTTTCTTTGTTTTTTCCTACCCTAAATGCATCCAAATCACAAAATAAATACCTATGCTACTCCATTCCACAACATAAATCACAGAAAGCAAAAAACCTACTTGCCAAGGAGATCGAATACCATCTTCAACCCCCTCGCTTCCTACCTATCTCAAGCACCAGTTCAGGGAAACCCTTACTTTGATACTCGATTCGAAGCGCGCAAGCGCTCAAGGCTTGAATCCGTTGGTCCCGGCAACGGAACCAAAATGTGGGAGCTTTCACTCAACCGCCAAGACCCACGGACCGCTTATTGTTTCAAGCGTTCCAAGCCGAGCACTAATGGCTACCTCTCACATAGCCGACACGCAATGCATACCTACCGGTGTAGTGAGCTTACCTTGATGCCGTTCGAGTTACCTCCTCTCCCGCGCACTCCGGTAGCTCCACGATCCAAGTGCAAGCTTCAAGCAAGCTCCATCCTCAAGCTCCATGCTCCAAGCTCCATTGTCGCGAGCAAGAGACGAGAAGAGAAGAGAAGAGAAGAAGAGAGGAGACGATGGAGAGCTTCTCCTCCTCGGTCCCTCACCCTCACACACTCACTCCCTCACACTCTCACACTCCCTCTCTCAAGCACAAGCTCAAAAAAGCAAGAAGAAGAAGAAGAAGAAGAAGAGGAGAGCTACTTTTGGCCACACACGAGAATGAGCTTCTCATTCACTTTTCAACTTTATATACAAAACCCTAAATCCCTTTTGGGCGGTCATCCCCTTTTCCCCTTTTTACATGGCCGGCCGTAGCCTAGGCCCTTTTTCCCATTGTCCTTCTATCTTCCTTTCTTCCTTTCCACCGCCCGTCTACCTTTACAAATTGCACGGGTGAGAGCCCGGCGCTCTTTTACAAGATTTCAGGGTGCGCCTTTTTATTTTAAAATGCGCCTTTCCCCTTTTGCCTTTGCCTTGGACTTTTAAGGTTGCCCTTACGCTTTTGGCCTTTTCTCCTTTTCTTTCTTTAGTCGGGCTACCTTTTTTCCGCCTTTGCCCTACGTCTTTTCCACTTCTTTTTGCTTTCTTCGTATTGGGGTTAACAGCAAGGAAAGCTCATGATGAGCTGGACACTCTTAAATCTCAGTTGAAGAAGAGCTTTGAGATGAAGGAATTGGGACAGGCCTCTCACATTCTTGGTATGCGTATTAAGCGCGACAGGCATCATGGACTACTCTACCTCTCACAAAGGCAGTACATTCATAAAGTCCTTGACCATTTCTACATGCAAGACATGAAGCCTATTGCTATCCATTGCCTTCTTATGTGAAGGTCTCATAGGTTGATTGTCCACAGATGGATGAGCAGAGGGCGGGGATGACCAAGATCCCTTATGCATTAGTTGTAGGGGCAGTTTGATGTATGCCATGATAGCCACTCGTCCCGATATTGCCTTTACAGTTGGTGTTGTGGCCTGCTATATGGCTACACTTGGCAAGAAACATTCAGATGTTGTGAAGGATATTTACTTGAAGGGAACATTAGATATGTGTATTTGCTATGGCAGCAAGGATACAGGAGTTTTGGGGTACACAAACTCCAATTATATAGGGGATGTAGATAGTAGAAAGTTCACTTCTGGTAATGTATTTGCCTATGTTGGAGGTGTTGTCTCTTGGATGTCCATGGTTCAGAAGTGTACAACTCTCTCTACCACTGAATCCGAATATGTTACAGCCATTGAGGCTTGCAAGGAGGCCATATGGTTGGGCCGTTTGGTTCATGACCTTGGGGTTGATACTATACCTATGTTGCATTTGGATTCTATAAGTGCTATTCAGCTAGCCAAGAATCCGGTCTTCCATTCGAAGACAAAACACATTGAGGTGAGGTATCTCTTCATACGTGGGATCATGGAGGATAGGTCTGTTCACCTTGTCAAGATCTCCACTGACAAAAATCCTACAGATCTGCTCATGAAAAGCCTCACTACTAAGTGATTTGCCTTTCTCAAGAGATTGATGGGAATTGGATGAGATGACATTTTTCCTCATCCTATTGTACATGTGTACATTGTACTGTCTTTTCTTTTTCTTTTTCCTTTCATTCCTCACTGGGGAAGATTCGCCTTTAAGTGGGAGGTTGTTGGGGGTAAAAGCGCCTTTGCCTAGCCGCCCATGTATTACTACACTGATAGTACCTGCCACTACACACTGTACGTGGCGAGCACCTATCACCATCACTTTATTCTTTATTCTTTTAGTGATAGTTTGAATAAAGGAAGGCTTGGTCACACATTGTGACTATTGGAGTTCCCATTTAGTCTCTCTCTCTCTCTTGCTCTCCTACCATAGCTCTTCCAAGCAAGCTTTGATCCTTTTTACCTTTCAAGTTGGACTTTCCTCCCCTTGAAATTGGCATTGGTTGGTCTATGGATACTATAGCATGATTTTCCAAGGGATTGTTGATGTAGGCATGCATTTTCTACATGTCAATCTTGCTGGCTAGGTTTTGCTCATTATACAAGAGTGATGTAGAACTCCAGTGCCTGTAAACTTTGCCATAGCCAAAGAAGACTGATCGGTCCTCCTTTTGAATTTGGTCATCATTGTATCATAGAATACATTATTTTTTATGGAGGTTATCATCTACTTCCTTGGTTAATAACACCTTTTTAAAGGCATGAGTTGAATACTAATGACATGCGAAACTATAACTATATGCAGCCCTCTACAAGGATTATGGTGAAGAAGATTTTGAGAGATTGAAATGACCTTCAATCTATATGGGAAAGACCATATAGAACCCTAACTTGCATTCACTATCCAAGATATATTCATGTTGTATTTTACACAATATATTGATTGACTATGAGGAGGAGGCAGAGGCCATTGACTAGGTGGCTTCAAATGATTCTCTAGTAGACAAATAATAATGTTTATGGCTTAGCTATAGCACTAGAAATATGTTAGGAGGCTAATGTTCTTAAATAAAATATTATGTTTTGGATCATTAATGCAAGATAAAACAAGAAACTCTAGCTCTCTAAACCATAGCAATCAAGAAGAGGAGTTGAAGGCATGGTCATACCTAGAAAAGTTTGTGGATGAGGGTCTCTTGATTGTTGATGTAGGGAGCAAGGTTGTAGGCTACTCTAGAAAATAGAATGAGCTACCAATTCTTCAGCATGTGTGGAAAATTCTTGTCTCTTTCTCCCAACATCACAAAATGCATGCATGTAGACCAAGCTTAGGCTTGGGCTCTCTCTTACTTGCTCTCTCTCCTCTTTGTTCTCACTCTATATCTATCTCTATCTATCTCTCTCTCACATGAGGTTTTGCGACATGAGGTGGGAGATAGAGCTACAGGTGCCGAGGCCTTTTAGAAAGAGATGGGAAAAGTGACATTTCTCCCTATTTGACTATAATGTGGCAACAATGAAGTAGGCTAATTGATTCCAAGCACCACTATTTTTGGTACTACTGCATGGATCATGCTGAGTCTGAGATTTTTGACCAGAAGTGAAATTCATGCATGTGGTATTTAACTCCATTGACCTAGGTGTGGCTTTGCTCTCACCCTACATTGTTGCGGTTTAGAGTTGTGTTGCCACATAGGGGGAGTGTGGGTATTGGCTACTACCGAGTTAATGAGCCCTTTGCACGCTGGCACAATGTGAAGGAAGTTGACACTTTCTTAGAGTGCTTTTGCACACAAATTATGCCAGTTATGCGGTAAATAGACCACAATTTGTGGAAATTTGGTTTGATATTTTTGGGTTCACATGCCACAAATTGCACTTATGAAAGGGTCTAGATTTTATCTACTCTACAAACCGTCGTCTTTAAAAATTTGTGCTTTGCCTAAGGAGGACAACATATGCATGTGTAGTATGCACCCTCCTCTCTTCTTCTTGAATGCCATTTCCACATCATGATTGTTCTATTTTGAAATGTGACTGCTCCCTATCCCTTTGCGGTTCTCCTTTATAGTCCTCTTCTTGTTCGACTCAAAAGATGAATCGCTCCTTCAATTTTCTTGCAAGGATGTCACTGGGCTTGTCTTGACCAACCCCCTCATTGTACATGCTCGCCACCTTGCCACCTTTCATTCAACATATCCCTTGACATAGGGCTTTCAATTCCAAAGTGGTAAAATGTGATTTTTCATATGCTTGTTTTGAAGTGCACCATCTTGCTAAGGAGATCATTAATCCAATTTGATTGGCATTGCTTAAGGGTTCTAATGTTAGGGTGGCCTTCGTCTAGCAAAACCAAATGGCATATAGGGTCACAACATTACTTATTATTTACATTTCCCTACTCCATCTACTACTGCAAAGTATTCAAGATGTGATCTTTTTGCAAAAAAATCTTCTATCCACATACACAATCCCACTGCTAATTGGTGATGACATGGACTCCTTGATGGCAATTATTGCCTCCTCCTTGTCAACCATGTGTTATACTTTCACCACCACTCCTCAAATGCGATAGAATGAACCTTGGCATGGCCAATAGTACACATTGTTGGTCAAACTACGCCAATTAGTGTATTGAAAAGAGTCATTGGTCTCAATCTTTCTTTTGATTGCCTCCTAGATTGTTATGACATATATCTTAAATACTACATTCATGGCTCTGTCAAAGAAATATTCCAATAAACTTACTCCAAGTTCAAGGTTACCGGAGCTAAAGGTTGCAAATTCTTCGATGTAGCTTGCAACAAGATGCTCCTACAAAGGTCATTTCTAAGTAGCTTGATTGTGGTATTTCAATTGTCTTGGAGATAATCAACTATTTATTGATGCATTGCTTCCTTTCTAGAATCAATTCATTAGGTGGCTAACCACACCTAACGAGATGTCTCTTTTGAAGGCATGCATGCAACAATAATAGGGACTATCTAACTACTGCAAGGCAATAGTTTGTATGCACATTTGCATGCAAAAGCTGGCTCATGAATTGTCAACAAATTAGAATGATTGCAAGGCCAACTACTCCATGATTCTTCAAGGGATCATGGATTCCAATTTGAAGTTCATTAATATTTACACAGCTTTATTTGGCTCCCAAGCGTGTTCTACAAAATCCTTTTTTTCTTCCATCTCACACAATCTAACTCTCAACTAAATGGCCCTCATTCAATTAGCCTTTTTGCTACATCATTCATGAGTACATTATTGGGGATAACGGGTATTAGCAAGTCCTATGGTTGCTTATTATTCCCTTCTAGGATCCTCTTGCACCTTCACAATCATGATACAACTAATGCCTATCTTCAACATAGATGGTTGCTAAGCGTACATTTGGACAATTGAAAAATACATGGTGTGTTCTGAATGGGGTAATTCCGAATCCAAACATCTATCAAGTTCCAATGTTGATAGGCGTTTATTGCATCGTCCACAACATGGCAATTGATCATGGCCTTTTCATGTTGAATGATTGTCGATCAAGCATTGGCAGCTTATTACATTGAGCAACATGATCCTGATAACACTTATGCTACAATCAACAAGGAGGCTCTCACCATGTACCTTGATGAGCTTCATGGCACCTATGAGTGACCATATCCTTCATATTCAATGATTATACACATTGCAATATTTTGTATATTGGTACTTGCAATTGAAATTCAATTTTTCCATGCAATACTTTTGTCTCCATGATCATTAAAGTTGTAGTTATGATGCATTGATTTACCACAGGTGTCTTATATTTTTAAGTAATTTTTTACTTTCTTACAAGCATGTGCATATTGTTGTTGAAGTTGTCATTATTGTTGTCGAATCTCATGTGTTCCAAAACTCGTTTCTTATGTGATAAAAACATGTGCTTCAAAATATATGCAAAATGAATTATATTAATTTGAAGTAGGACTCGAATCTAAAGAAGGGATACTAAGAACTTCTAAAACCAAGCCATGAAAAACTCATGGATTATTGAAATCACTGCATGGAAAGTTTGAGAGGCCAATGAAACTTTGATAACACCAATGCAGAAAATATAGCTAACCAAATGGAAGATGACATGGAAAACTTTGCCTATGGCTACTGCTGCTGAGCATGCTGTTGAGCAAGGTACTACTCCTAAAACCTTGTTATCTACATGAGGGTCTTCTGTATGCCATGCATTTGTTCCACAACAACTGTTGTAAACCACTCTTGTGCAATTATAAACTCCTACACCTACATCCTCTTCTCCTGTGGATGTTGCTACAAACATCACCATAGTATCAAGCAAGTTCTCGCTGATATTGTGAAATTCTTTCTTCATCAAATTTGTGCAACTTTCAAGCTGGGTCCTCTTCTTTGCAGTACAATTCACATCAATACTTGCATTACCGCATTTCTTCTCTGTTGATGCCCTTGCACTTGCAATTGAATTTTTTTTCTCTTTACCCATTCCATTCAAAGTCACTAGAAATCAAAGCATTATAGATGAAATGTTCAAAGTTAAGATCTCCATTTAAGTACATCCAAATAAAATTGAAAAAGTATCATTTCAAAGAATGCAAATGATTGTCATACATATCCCTTTCCGTAGAAGAGTCTACCACCAAATGTCTTAGGTCTACCTAAACATCATCGGTATAGCCAGCATTGATGATGTGGATATCTTCATTGAATGTTTTTGACAACCCTCTTTACTCTTGCTCATCCTTGTCCACTTGATCCCATCTTATGCACCCTGATGGCACTCCTTTATCCAAATCATGGATCTTCTTGTACTTTGGAAAAGAATTGTCTCACAACATTGAAGAGGCGTTATCTAAAAAAATTTACAGGATTATATTTATAAAATGGATTTTTTAATTACAAGTTGAAAAAACTGTAAGTTTAGTGAAGTAAAAAGGGTCATTTAAGGCCTTATAGCATGTAAAGAAAGTGTATTTCTTAATATCCTTTGAACACATGTTATATAAATAATTTCTTCTAGGTGGACCCCTCGAGATTCCATAATACACTTCCATCAATCATTCAACGACAAGATTTGTTGTGAGACTTTGGTAGATGCCAAGCCTTTTTTATGCATCCACAGGCACATAGAACTACTTCAATGACCAAGAATCCCTAGTGCCATTTGACACATCAAAACCAACTAATTTTTGGTATCTAGCCTTCCTAGCAATGTGCTTTTTGAGCTTGCACTTCATTGATAGAGAGGATCCTTGTTGGGCTGGGGATTTTGAAGTGGGAGTTGATTGGGGTTAGGAGATAGAGGGGGGGGGGGGGGGGGGGTGGCTATGACTTGTTGGAGATGGGTGTATGAAGTGATTAGTATTGCGAAAGAGAGGGGGGCAATGTGACTATGGAGCATGTGATTTAGGCTTCGAGACCCTATGGTAGAAGGGCACAACAAACATCGGTATGCAATACAATGAGGGGGGGAGGTGAGAGATCATATTGATCATACAAGATGGTTGTGCTAAAAAGGGTTGAGTGAAACCAAATTGTGATGTCATTGAGGGGAACATAGGGCCTAAAGGATGATGCAAAATGTGGTTGTATGGGTAACCCACCAGAGGGGGGGGGGGGGCACTTGTAATATTTGGGACCATGTGGCACCATTGTAGTGTGTGGCCTCCTCATCTTTGGAGTTGATGAGAAGGTCTTAGTAAGACAACATCCTTACTACCTGCATATGCCAAAGCAATATACTATGCAAAATATACAACTTTAGTCTTGGTACTAGCAACTATAAGATCAAAGGAGCTTCAATCTTATATATGTATGAAATACTTGCTCTACCATGTTCAAGGACTGTAATGTTCATGTAAATTGATTCTACCTTCAAACCCTAAATCTATTACCTAATAAAATGACATATTTATGAAGCAACCATAACAAAATAGGCAAGCTTGTTTATTTATTACACAAGCTTGTTTATTTATTACCACTAACCAACCAATAACCTCATAAATAACCTTAGGACCTCTTAAAGCAACCATTAAGATCTTCTAAAACACCATAAGACATTTTAAAGAAGTAAGCTTGTTTATTTATGGACTAACTAATAACCTTACAAATAATCTTTAGACCTCTTAAAGCAACCATTAAGACCTTATAAAACACCATAAGACATTGTAAATAACCAATAATTTTTATGAAGCAACCACAACAAAATAAGTAAGCTTGTTTATTTATGACTAATAATAACCAATAACATTAAGACTTGAAAGAGGAGAGTTAGATGGGTTTGGAGCATTACTTCTTCAAAACGCCTTAATTTGGTGTTATGGAAAGTACTAATGAACAAATTTCCAACACGAGAGAGGCTTAGCAAATCTAGGAAGATTATAAACCTTTGTGCCCTTGCATAAGAAAGAAGGAAACCATCAAGCATTTACTATGGAAGTGTGTAGAAGCTTGTAGGATATGGAAAGAACTTCAACACGATCCACACTGTAACCTCAACCAAAACAACATTTTTTGGAGATGGGAGCTCTATGAATGAGAGCCCATTGCAAATGTGGAACATCTCAAAGGCAATACGAATTTGGGTCATTTGGCACCACAGGAACAAGGTCTTTGGAAATGTGCTTAGGTGGAAGAATCTCGAAATTCTTCTATCTTTTTCCCTCCTTTTTTGTTTTTTCACCCCTTTCCTTTCTCTCTCCCCCTCTTTTTTTCTTTTTCCTTTTCACTCTCATGTTTTCTCCTTTAATCTCTATTTCTTCTTTTCTCTTTCCTCTTTTTTCCCCTCTCTGTCTCTCCACACACACACACACACTTTGCTTATCTCTCTCTGCTTTCCTTTTCTCTCTCTCTCCATCCCTAATTTTTGTTTTCTCTCTCCTCTTTTTTCTTCTCTTCTCTTTCTTCATTGCTTTTTTCTCTCCTCTCTTTTCCTTCTCTTCCTCTCCTCTTTTTTCTTTTTTTTCTTTTCTCTTTTTTGTTTGTTCTCTCTCTCTTTCTCCCCTCTTTCCCCTCTCTCACATTTTCTCTCTCCATGGTTTTCTCTCTCTCTCTCTCTCTCTCTCTTCTTTTCTTCTTCTTCTTCTTCTTTTTCTCTTTTTTTGTTCTCTTTTTTTCTCTCTTCTCTTTCCCGTCTCTCATATTTTCTCTCTCCATAGTTTTCTCTCTTTCTCTCTCTTCTTATTCTTTTCTCTCTCTTTCTCTCAATTTTTGTTCTCTCTCTCTCCTCTTTCCCCCTCTTTTTTTAATTTCTCCCCCTCCCTCCCTCTCTCTCTCTCTCTTATTCTCCCTCCTCTCTCTCTCCATTTTTCGTCTCTTCAAATTTTTTCTCTCCCCCTCTCCTCTCTCTCTCTCTCTCTACACACACACACACACACACACACACACACACACACACACGTATTGGAGATCCAGAGAGTCAGAGCATCCCACCTAGCAATAGATATAGTGGATAGAGCACAACAAGCAATCTTCACAAGGTCACGGAGCCGTGCCCATTAGGGGATATATAGATTCAAGGATGGGGAGACCAAAAGGGTTGTCACTACAAAGAGTACAAGAGATTAGTGCCGGACGACAACCCCAATGCATTTAACATGAGGCCATACTCCCATTGGTGAGAGGTCATTAAGATTCAACAATGGTATGAGACATACATGGCCCACCAAGCGAGCACTTGCCTCTAGGAGATAAAGGGAATGAGCCCTAAAGTGGAAGCAGGGAGTGGAAGCAAGAGCTATGGTGGAAGGAGCAAGAGCAAGGGAGAGAGAGACACAAGATGTGGGAAGTTCAACAGTCACAATGTATGACCGGCCTTCCCTTTATTCAAATATCATTGAAAGAATAAAGAATAAAGTGACATTGATGGGCACTTGCCACATGAAATGTGCATGTGTGCGAATAGCTAATACAGGATGTGGGTACTGTCAATGTAGGTAATGCATTGGTGGCTAGGCACAGGCACCTTTACCCCCAACAACCTCCCACTTAAAGGCGAATGTGCACCTAGTGAGGAGAGAACAAGAAAAAAGTGACAAAGTATAGATGTATATAAGTACAACAAGATGGGGAAAGACATCCTCCCATCCAACATCCATCAACTTCCTAAGAAAGGCAAAGTGCTCCACCGAGAGACTTTTAGTGAGTGGATCTGCAGGACTTTGGTCAATTGAGATCTTGACACAAGCTAAATGGACTTATTCTCAACGATCTCTTGAATTTAGTGGTAACACACCTCAATGTGTTTCATCTTCGCATGAAAGACCAGATTCTTGGCCAACTGAATGGCATGTATAAAATCCAAATGCAATGTAGGGATCTCATTGATAATGCCAAGGTCTGTCACACCAGATGGCCTAACTAGAGGGCCTTCTTACAAGCCTCGGTAGGTGTAATATAATCTATCTTTGTAGTAGATAGGGCCATGTATTTCTGCACCCTAGACGTCCAACAAATAGCATTACTAGCAAAGATGAAGACATGGCTAGAGGTGGGACTTCCTACTTTTTGCATGTCCTACATAATCAGAGTCAGTGTTGTTGAGATATTTGCAATCACACCTACTTTAGTCCCTTTATGAGAAGCAATGAGGGCTCAGGACCAGAATCCCATATGCACAGTAGGAGAAAGTACCACCACTCAATTCCTATAAAGCACTGTACTTGCACTCTTTTTCTAATGTAATGATAGTACTCTTTTCTTTCTAGTAAAGTGTCATGTCACTGTCAATACACAAGATTGTGTTTATGAGTCCAAGTCTCAATCTTGGAACCTAATTACTTGTGTAACAATTTGTCCTAGTCAGGGTCAATGTCTTCATGAGTTTCTTTTTCCTCTTTCAACCTCCATAGCTTCCGCATCTGCCATGCTCTAGATCCCGCATATTTCACATGGTATCAGAGCTTAGTTGAGCATGGCCCAACTCTCCTTTCACTCCTCTCAGCTCCTTTCCATCTCTTCTCAGCTCAGTTTGAGTACTAGACCCTATCTCCAACTTCATTTGCATTCCTACCTTCAATGAACCTTCCATGGCAACCATAGACAGCAGCACCCTGTCAGTTTGAAGCTTTCATATATCTCTCCACAGGCCAAATCTCTCTGAATTTCCTTCTGGAGAAGTGTTTCTCTACTTCCAAAGCTCCTTCTTGGCACCTCAATCATTGAGATTGGGAAACTATAGCTTCAGCATTGCCTCTTTTCACAGTTGCTGCCATAACTGTGTCTGTGGATATCACCTACCTACCTATGTTGAACCAACCATATCTCATCAACCGGGCCATATCTCTTCAAGCTTTCTTCTCGAGAGTTGTTCTTCAGGTCAAGGCGCAACTTCTTGGCACAAAAATCAAGGAGATTGATGCACATCATGCCCCATTAGGGCCAAACACTTCCAAAAATGCACTTTTGTTAATCACGGGATTAAGAAATAGGCCAAAGAGAGTTTACCACGTTTGCAAGTATATGGTATTCTTGTCTCCTCTTTTTTAGAGATAGTGGAGTCCATTTCGTGATTCTCTCTTCTTTTTTAGCCAAAATCCCTAAAGTCTGACATGTTTTGGAGTCCCAAAGATGTTATTTACTCACAAATCTGACAAAATACCTGACAGAGATGTGATGAAATTAATAATGAGTTTTTCGAAAGTCGAGAGATCTTTCAATATTCTTTTTGGCACCCAATACATACTCATTTGTGTTCTTGGCGCTACTTTTTAGTTCATTCACCCCTCTTTGAGCTTCTTTCTCTGCGCTTTCATTCTTTTCATGGCTTCCTCTAGGTGCCCTTCTCGTTTAATACACTCTTCCACAGTCTATAGCCAGGGAGCATATGGAAATTGGGAGCCCAAAGCCTTTACTGTAAACGATTGGGTTACTATGCTACCATCTTGCAAGGGCTCTCATAAGGTGAAAAGAAGAAAAGAGATGATATAAAACATCACTGGAAGGGCGTATCATTGCCTTCAAAATTATGCCCGAAGGGTGGTTTGTCAAGGTGCAACATGTTTGCATGGCCAAGGATATGCACTTGTCTCCAAACGAACGTGTTCCCCAACAAACACATTGTAAGTTATTAGTTGAATAACGTATGTAATTCTTTTCCATTTAGGCAAGTACTAACAATCAATTCATCATTGCAGATATCTTTTTGTCAACAAGTATTGAATGGCAACCTGTGGAAAGCCTAAGTGGGACTTTCCATGCCATTCATAAGGTATTGGCAGACATTATTTATGCCGATCAAACTGTGTCTTTTTTTAGTGAATGCAAGGTTTTTATATATTATGCACAGTATGTGGTTCCCTCTAAAGTGGATAGGTATAGGAATATCGAAGATTTGCCATTGCCAAGCCTTTTATCTCTAAACTGGGAGATTCCTTACAAGGTAACGGTGCAGAGTTTCAAATTCAAAATATCTCAGGATATTCAAAAGTCCATGACAGCTGGAAGGATATCAAGAAGAATACGTTTATCATGGTTTGTACCCCTCCATATCTTCGTGGCTTGCTTCAAAACAGCAAATTTACAAAGAACGAAGGTATCCTGGCTAAGTAGAAACTTTTCGGAAGAGGATTTGGACAACACTATAGGGACGCTTTGAAAATCTAGAGAGTGCGACCATAAGGGTGATATCTTGAGGTGCAGTGCATGCCCTCAATCCTTGGCTTTGGCTTATAGTATCCCTCGCCAAACTCTTGCTTTGGGATTTGATTACAGGAGATACAAACTAAGATTGGGTATTTGGGTTCCCTTGGATTCCAATACAAATTGCACACCATATAAACTTGCGGTGCACGTTTTGCCGCATGAAGAAGTAAAGAAGGTGAATGTTACTTCCAATTGGAGTCTAAAAGATGTGAGGGATACCTTGGAATTGGTAGACAATACATCCCCTAGATATAAGTTCAAAGTGAATGGCGTAACAATTGGTAAAAGAGCCGAGCGCTCTTTCTCTTGTACGAGTTGTTTGTCTCCCACAATTGTGAGTTTTGAGCCTTGAGAATAAAAACTTTGCAGGAATTTATCTTAATTGACTGTCCTTAAGATATTTCTTAGTGGGAACTCATAAGCTATCATGAAGCAAGTTGCCTTTCGAATGTATAGAAATAAATGTATATTACATTCGATTTATAAGTGAAAAAGTTCATTACATCATGAGGTACAAAAATGTCATATAAATGTACAAAGCCAATCTAAGGCTTGTGTATGCTTATGTTTGCTCTTTTGATCCTTTATATGCTGCCTTCTCCTTTGTTGGCTTTGTTGCTTCTTTATCGATTTCTTCAAAGATGTTTTTTCTCACAGGGCCTTTCTTTGATTGTTGAAAGAATTTCACCTTTACATGTACTCTCTTTTCTTGGGGTTTAAGAGGGGATGGATCAAATTTCAGAGGAGAAAGCATTGGCATTCCTTTTCTTTTAGACTCTGCAGTAGTGGTCTTTGTGGTGGCTGACTTACCATTGCCATTGCCTTTGCCATTGCCTTTACCCTTGCCCTTGCCCTTGCCCTTGCCATTGCCATTGCCATTGCCCTTACCATTGCCTTTACCCTTTCCCTTGCCCTTTCCCTTGCTTGTGCCTTTGGCAATTGAAGTTTTGGTAGGAAGAGGGGAGTCAGGATCATATGGTGTGATTGCCTTGTCCAAAATCAGCTCGATGCATCTCTCCCTTATCCACCAAACATACGAATCAGGATAGTCTCTACACTGTAAGAATAAATGTTATGAGTTAGTGAAAAGACATCATGATAAGGGTTACACAAAAATCAAATGAAATTAAGTTGCATTCACTCCTTCTATTTGTTACAACTTTGAATCCACTGTTCTGCAAATATTTGATATAACTCTCCATCCACAAGAATGCACATCGCTTTGCAATGGAACTTCTTGTAGAAGAAACGTATAAGGCTTTTGAAGATCAGCAAGATCCTCGTATGTAGTATCCAAAAATGTAGAAACAAGTCTACCAGCACTACAAAAGGAAGCTTTGTAAGTTCAAAATATTTTTTGTAAATATAATCAAAGCAAGTAATTTTCTTTCAACATACATTCGTGCTTGGCCATGAACACCTCTAAGAGAGTTCATAAAGATAATTTCTCTAGTAAGACAGTTAATATAGATAAGACTCCAATGCCCTCTGCAAATTCAAAAGAGAGGTGAGCAGAAGGGTGAAAGAAAATGAATATTAATTTTCCTCTACAGAAAAGAAAAATACATTTCTACATAAGGGAAAAAGATGTGGTAATTTGTCACACTATCAAAAGTACGAAAGAATGGTGCAATATTCAACCCAGATCTTGCAAATTGTTCCACTGAGAGAAGTGGATCAACAACATATATGGCTCTATGGATATCGAGGGTGAGAGAGGAGACGAATGCCCTGCAGTCAATAGCAAAAGCTATTTGAATCGATCAAAATCAATACAAATTACATATAAAATATACTTGAACCTATAAGCCTTACCTTATGCAACAAAAAACAACGGAGTCAAATAGTTGGACATCCCTTTTCTCCAACATGGGCTTGTCCTCGAGAGATATACTAAGGTAATCCTCCTCAGGTTCCACAGAAACATTCACAACTATTTGCCCATACACTTTACCCATCCTCTCGTTGTTGACAGGAGCAAATGATGCGACTTTCCTCTTGTAAACTTTGTCTTCAATTTTCAATACCTCCTAAATTTTTTCACTCAAGATAGACTCCTGCTGAGTGGCACCCTTGTAGAGTAAAGATGAGTTACATCCTCAACCTTTAGCTTTTTCCCTTTCCTGGACAATTTCGGGGGAATGTTAAGGATTTCAAGGGCTTTTTGATTGTTGGAAGGCAAGGGCCTCAACACTTTATCGAACCTATACCTGATTCTGTTGATCATGCTGAAATATTTATTCATAAGGGTAATTCTATGAGCATGCGCAGCAACAATGTAAGCATCGTTCATGAAATCAATAAGAAAATATTCTTCAGCCTCTTGTAGAGCAAGATTTGCTGAGAGTTACCACTTCTTATTTAGACCAGAGACAGTTGCCACTCTAGACAATCTGTCAGAGATCTCTTTAACAACTCTTATGAAAGCAGCCTTTGAAATCACGTGCTCTATAGCTCTCTGGGCTTTTCTAATCTCACTGAAACACCTCTGCATGTAGAAGAACCGGGACCTCCTCTTTTTCTTTTGTGGCTTGGGAGGCTCACTGGCTCCAGCAAAAGTAGGCTCAGGTGCAATTGGAGGGGATGAATCCTTCACAGGCCAAGTCTCACCCTTTGCTTCTTCAACTTCAGGAGAAGAAACATTCTCTGTACTGAAATGCTTTAACTCCATGGAAGATGCTAGGCCAACACCTGGTGTAGGGGGGATCTCTATTGGCAAAATGCTCTGGGGCCTCTGATGGCCTAGCCTCAGCAATATTTGAAGAGGGTTCCTCCTCAGATTCATCAAATTGTAACTTCCTTCTACCCCCACTATCCTTCCTATCCACATAAACTTTTCTTGCAGTTTGCTTTGTCCTTGCCATACAGAGGAGAAAATGGAAGAGCCAGAAAGACAAAAATGATATAGAACACAATATTAATAAGTTTGGGAATCTCCTAATTCCCATTTTTTGAATACTAAAAAGGTGGCACCCGAATAACATGCCCATAAGTTTCTCAAACCCATATGATGTGACCTATCATTGGAAAACACTTGAAAAATGGAATCTATTGAGCTATAGGGCGCTTGATTTGGAGTTATAGTGTACAAGTTATGACAAATCCAAAGATTTGACCACGTGTCCCAAACTTATGGGAAATTTCCATATTCCCCAATATGGTGTTATAGGAATTTTCTCGAAAATCTGACAAGAACGCAACAGGCACGATACGGCGTGAGAAGGAACAAACGAATAAGACGGATGGTCACATTCGCGCCGTATCGGAGACGAGGACAACGAGATAAAAAGTCCGATATGACACGAGATGGAAATTACAAAGACCACCGAAGGCCGCCCTTGCTCTGTATCGGGCCACCGAGGGAAGGCCACTGAAATGAGGAAATCAGGAAAGAGGCAAAAGCACACTTGCTCTGAATCGAGCGATGGGAACCGATATGATGCGAGACGACAATTACGCAGTAGATGCTACACTGGGATCTCTCCGTATCGGCAAGCAAGGCATGAGAGCTTGAGAGAATGTAAAGTGTACACATAAGCAAAACAATCCCTTATATACCCTCGTCAACCATACCACATGTTAGACACGTGTCTCACATTGATTGTGCCACGTGTTTGCCTAACGTCCATATGCCACGTGTCGACTAACGATCGGTCCACGTGTTTGCCACGTGTTTGTCAGCCACGTGTTGGCCAATGGCTAGTGCCACGTGTTGAAGCCCAACAGCTAGTGCCGCGTGGCATTATTGCACACCCTACATAAGGGGGTGTCCCTCATCCGTACGGCTTTTCGGCTTTCTTTGTGGACTTTATATTCTTCTCCCGATATGGCGCGAGAGCGAGTGTTCCTGTTTTGCGCTTTTTCCTGTTCGCGTCGTTTCGGGCTTACCTATTCTTGTCTTCCTTTGGCGTGGCGTTTGTTTCCAAACTCCTAACCCGATACTGTGCGAGGGCGCGTGATCACTTATTCTGGTTTTGCCTTATCACGTCGTTTCGGTTGCGTCCCTTTGCTTTGAGTTGTTCTGGTTTGCATTACCGATACGGCGCGAGTACGAACATCCGTGTCTAGCGTTTGAGTCTCATCGCGCCGTATCAAGAAAAAGTTGGAAACATGTCTGAACCTACAGATTTTCTGGGCTCCAAGGTTTTGCCAGGAACTGGGAAAAGGAGAAGGCTTTCAAAAGGCTCAAGGGCTTCAACATGTGATGAGCTTATGCATTCTATTTCTTCCCCATGCTCTGCCACTAGTGTCAGAATGCCAAGCACATCTCCAGGGAAGCGAAAGTCGGCAATGAGAGGTCTTGGAGTATCAGAGCTTACTGATGTCACTCCATCAGAGAGGCTTCTTGACTTTATCCTTCAGAATGGCATGGATCTCTCTTTCTATGGAGTTGTTCAGAATGTCTTTAATCCTGATTGGGACCTTGACAGTGTTTTGAAATATTGTAAAAAATATTTTTTGGAGGAGTTTTTGGAGTTTGAAAATCTAGCAGGTCCTTCTATTGAAGTTGGTACAAAGCAATATGTCCATGTTCCCATTGGGTCAACAGGAAATGAAAAGTCAGTGTTTACTAAGAGGTGTGGTGCCCACTCTCTGGACAGGTTTTATGCAAGAGACATATTGTGATCCACTCATTCCAAGAACTGCAAGATTATGTCAAAGTCTACTACTTTTATTTGTTTTCACCCTTGTCAAATATCCTCTGAAAGCTGATGAGCAACAGTTGGAAGAAGCAAAGTCTGCTAGCTTTTGTATGTTAGATGATCTGGCAGATGAAAAGGAAACAGAGGAGGTTGTAGATGCAGATTTTGAGGCTTCTATTGTGCTGAGAAGTTGGATGTTGCTCACGTCAAAGCTGAGACCATCATTGAGGAGAGCCAAGGAGATGCAAACCCTGCAACTAATGAGAGTTCTCACCATACTGTTCTTTCTCTACCATCTATACCTTTCAAGGAGAAGGAGTACATTTTAATGTCAGATATTCAAAAACTTTTTAATCTTAGGGAAGATTATTGACTAGCCATTATTGCAGAGGCTTCTGATGCTGCAAATGGGATAGTTGACACAGAGAATGAATCAAAGGAAGAGATACTCAAACTTGATAAAGAAACTGTAGACGATAAGTTTATTGATGCTGGTGAGGCCCTCTCTCTTTGTTTTGAAAAGGCAAAAGAAGCTGAGAAAGAGTTGAGTATTACTGATGAGGAGTTCGATCGCATGCAAAGCCAACTTGGGATTTCCAATTTTGGAAGAGAGGAGTCTGAATACGTTAAAGAATTGATTAACACCAATGAGACATCATCATCAATAAATTTATGGAATCCAGTTAAATTGGAGTACGATGAAAACCAAGTGGTAAGATAATTTTGAATTTGCTTTTACACATTGGTAGGTTTGAGTTTCATGCTCATTCAGTATGGGTTTTATTTGCAGTTGGAGATTGCTGATTCAGATAACTTCTTGGGACGTGGCAAAGGATCGAGAGCTGGTGGTAGTACATTGAAAGACATTGCACTCGGCCACTACTTGGCTAGGATTGACCCTAATTCCTTTTTAGTACTTCATAGTAGTTTCTCAAAGGATGCAGCATGGCCCATACTTTATATTAAAGCTCTTACAAGGCTTCTAGGTTTCTCAGGATTACAATATAATGCCCACAAAGTAATGTTTTTGGAAAAGACTGCAATAGTTAGGATTTTTTGCTATGGTCCAAGTTACTTTGCTTCTAGAGCAGGATACTTTTTGGCGTTCACATCCTACGCCTTGGCTGCAAACCGAATTGATGTAAAATCTATAGCTGGCTACAAGAGAAGAAAATTTCTACGTTATAGAGGAAAGATTCCTGAGGAGGAAGAGAATGTGAGAGTTTTGGAAAGCTAGCTTTGTATATATTCTTTCTTATATATAAAAGTGCGACTGCTCATGTGTCATTGCCATCTTTTATCTACATTCTTTGAAGTTGTCGTCGAAAAAACCAATTGAATAGCTCCTCCAAAGCATTGCTTTTTGTAACTCCTCCCCCATGCCTTGTGCTTCAAAAATAACTTGTGCATGCTTGATAGTGGGATTTTTTCATACCTTGGTTACTATAAGTTGCTAAAGGGGCCATGCTCCTCCACAAAGTAAGGCCCATGAATATGAAGAATATGCTGCAATACAAAGTAACACTTATTTTATACCAATTGAAAAACCTCTCAAAATAAACCCATATTAAATAATTGTTACTTTACCAGATAAAAAGTGATATCTTTTTCTCCCCATGCCTCTTTTATCACGTGAACAAGATTTGTGATTGATCTTTTGAACTCTTCCGCATATGTATATGTTGTCTTATGTTGCCTGAGGAGTTTTAGAAAAATATCAAGGTGTATCCAAACCTCCATTCTAAGAAACGCAAGCCTTGGCATGCTTGCAACATTTGTTGTGCTCTCACATAGCTCTCTCCAATACTCCCAAGCCGCATTCACCTGCTTTCTTGAATGGTTTCCTAAGAATCGTCTAGCTTTTGAGCCTCCCATAGAGACATCGGCCAAGATATCTCTTGTTTTTCCTGAAAGTATTGGATCCTTTCTCAAGTGAACTTGGCCTCCATGAAATCCCATTTTCGATAGTAATGCCTCGCATTTATCAATACACTCATCTGATAAAGATAATGGTTTAATGGAATATGCATAGTCAAGATGCAACCTAAGAAGGTTATCGATTATTCTAATCTCTGCATGCAAAGTAAAAATATGAACATTCTTAAGAGAGATTGAAAGAATGGGATCCCAGATGTCTTCTATGTTTTTAAATTTACTCAAATCTATAGAGTCTCTATTTGGGGCTCTTCTTACTGGTCACAAACTACTCCAATCTTTGGATCCAATACTTTCCATGCAATAAATGCAAGGATATTTTGCATTTGCACCATTACATATTCCAAGCATACATTTGATAGTTTTTAAATCAGCACTCATATGCCATTCCACATTAAAATTACCAACCCCATCAACTACCAACATTTCGCCTTCACTTTGAGACTTAATGATATTTGGAATACTTGTATGGTTGAACAACCATTTCAACGTTTGATGATTTTCAATTGGTACCTGGGCTGCACCAATCCACCAAATCTCCATCTCGGATTGGATCTTATGCAATGGAGCTTGGCCCTCGCCATTTCTATGGTCCAATGCCATGTTCATGAGGTAAATGCTAATTCTTTCCATCTTCTGTCCCTTTTGAATCTGAGCTTCATCCAACTTCAAGGCAAACTTTAGAACACCATAACTTTCTTCTACTTTGATTTTATACATGTGAACCATTGCAATTTGCACCTTTTTTAGATCAACCCATATATTGTTAAACGCATTGTAATCAAAAATTGCCTTTTTTTTTTGTTTTTCATAGGACATAGACCTTTCGATGTGAATGTAATCTCCAAAAACATGTGGAATCTTGCGATTCATGGCAATTCTTGCAGTCGAAACTACAAGGGCTCGGGGCAATCCAAATATAGTTACCCTATTGTGTTTAAGATTTTTAAACCATAATCTAGAGATAGCACGATAACCTTTTCAACTTATACCCACAGTATCACACGTCTCTACAATTTCATTTGCTTTCACCGTGCCTTTTAAGTCCTTCACTAACTCTTTGAGAGTTGGACCTCTCAAATCCGCATTTTTGGGTGACTTAAGAATCCTCAAATTATCTTTCTTATTCATGGTTTCCTTCAAAAGTTTGATTCTTTCCTCATTCTCTCGGATATTGATGCCTAATATGTTAGAGACATATTTCTTTGTAAGATTTAGTCTCCTTTTCTTTGCTCTCTCACACAAGTTAGTTATATTTTTTAAATGTCTCTTCCTCTCTCTAAATCCTACTGGAGTTTCTCTCAAGCGTGTTAGCTTATCCTGCAATGACTTGTTAACATTTTTCAAAACATCAATCTGACTTGTCAACTCTAAAATATTTGTTTGTGTAGTTTCTAGTGCTTTTTTCATTTCGTGCATTTGACCTATATATGTGTAAGATGCAAAGTATAACCTCATACAGTAGCCAAGCATCCCATTGTAACCTTCTCCAACATATCTTATATAGTCATGGACATTGAAAAAAGGAGGTGGTTTACCTGTAGAAGGATCCCTGGGATAAATATTTCCGTCCACCCACAAATCTATATGCTTCATTCCTTGTGTTCGCAACCTATTGGCTTCAATCTCATCTATCAATACTCGATGATGTATACTTCTCCAAGATGTGTAAATCGGATCTAGCTGAACAGTTAGCTTGTATTTATGTGTGCTTGCACCTATGTTATTTGAAGAGGTATTGCTAGACATTTTAGAAAATGAACCGAGCAAGAATCTCACAGTGATAGGAAGCAAGTGCAACAAAAAGAATGGCAAAAGAGAATAGTTTATAGAAAGAAAACGCGGGAGCAAACAAATGCGAATTTCGTACAAAAATCTTGAAACTACAAAATCTCTCGAGTTCCAAGACAAAAACGGTCGAAAAGGTGACCCCTGACCTGGATTAAAAGATGAGGGCAATTAATGGCCGACCTCTTCAATGAACCAAATATTCTCTCATTAATCACATCTGGACAACCAAATTTAGAGGTTTTATTCTTCCTAAACCTCAACTAATTAGCAACTTAATCACTTTCTTACAAGTGCCGTTTTTGAAGCGTTTTTGGCCCTAATGCGGCATTTGCATTTTCCCAAATCTGGGTGCAGTTTTGATAGCGACCACTTTGAAGGCTTAGATCTCTCAACTGGAGCATAATGAGTACAAACCAGACCCATCAGTGAGGGTCCGCCATCTCAAAGGGTTTGAGCAGATTCAACCTATGGAGTGCGTGGGAGCTCATTTACCAGTTGCTGGTCCTTGTTTTGACAGAACAATCATAGCCACTTACCTTTAAGCTCATTTTTCCTTCATTTTCTCTCTTCTGCCACTTAAACCAAGCCAAGGCTACTCTAATCTGAAGTTTTTAGCAAGTATTCAACCATCAAATCAGCAAGGAGGAAAAGCTATGAAGATTTTTTGAAGATCATCAAGTCAAACTCAAGCAAAAAACATCAAATTTCAAACTAGTATCTTTTGATACTTCACTGCCATTGCTTGTGTCTTTTGACACATACAAAGATCAACTCATTCCTGGTTATTCTCAGTCATTTGAAGCTAATTTGCTGCTAGTCTCTCAAGTCGAACATGGGCAAAGATTCTCCAACTGCCCATTTCAAAGGATTCGGGTTTCATGCCTGGTAGACCCGCATCAAATTGATCTTGATGAAGAAGGGCCTCTGGGCCATTACCAATGAAAAAAAAAAGCCTCGTGATGCGGATCTTTCTGTCACTTTGCAAAAGAACGATGATAAGGCTTAGGCCATTCTCAAATTGGAGCTAGACGACAGCTATATCCACCATGTGGATAACTATGAGACCTCACAGGATACATGGAGGAGACTTGACATCTTGTTCGGTGCATAGTCTAAATCATCAAAGTATGGTCTCCTAATTGAGTTTTTCAGGCTTGAAATGAAGTCCAACACATCACTTGCCACACATCTAAATTAGATGGAAGGACTTCTAACCCAACTTGCAGGAATCAACATTAAAATGGAAGAAGATGTTTGCATCGGTGTTCTACTTAAGAGTTTGCCTCCTGAATATAATAATGTATCCAAAACTTTAATCAACATGCCAAATCCTGAACTTGTTGATATCCAGGCATCATTGTTAGAGGAGGAAAAGAAGCTAAAAACTAAGGAAGAACCAAGTACCTCTAGAGATGAGCATGCATTATATGTTGGCAACAGGTACAAAGGCAAGAAGGATCAGCTCTTCTGTGACTTCTGCAAAAGGACCGGACACACCGAGAAGTTCTGCCACGCCAGAAAGAGGTCCCAAAAGGCCTATCTAGTTGCAATCAAAGAAGAAGAAGAAAATGGAGCAAAGGAAGAAGAAGAAGAAGACCACTAGGAGAAGGACAAACCTCATCAGTCCTTCTATTTAGATAGACTTTTTTAGTTTTGTATTTCCTAGCCCTAATGCCTCAAACATAAACTTGTAAACTTCTCAGTTATCCTTGTATTATAGCCTCTGTACACTTTGTGAGGTCCCTGCTACAGCCTCTGGATGTCCATCATGTTTGTGGTACCCACACTTAGCCATTTCTGCGACAGTCTTTGGTGTTTTTGCCATATTTATGGTGTGCCCACACTTTGCAGGTGTTGCTTTCACTAAAGCCTCTACACACTTTATACTTTTGGTTGTGATTGAGGAGGGATGTTGAGATATTTGCAATCATACCTACTTTAGTTGTGAGAAGCAGTGAGGGCTCAGGACCAGAATCCCATATGCACAATAGGAGAAAGTACCACCACTCAATTCCTATAAAGCATTGTACTTGCACTCTTTTTCTAATGCAATGATAGTACTCTTGTCTTTCCAGTAAAGTGTCATGCCACTGTCAATACACAAGATTGTGTTTATGAGTCCAAGTCTCAATCTTGGAACCTAATTCACTTGTGTAACAATTTGTCCTAGTCAGGGTCAATGTCTTCATGAGTTTCTTTTTCCTCTTTCAACCTCCATAGCTTCCGCATCTACCATCCTCTAGATCCTGCGTATTTCACAAGTGTATCCCATGACTCCAATATCCTACCCACTATGACAAATGCACATAGCCAATGTGCCCTTTAGGTACTTGATGATACCCTTGATGGAATCCCAATGCTATCAGCCAAGTATAGCCATATAGTGTACCACAACTCCCACTGCAAATCCTATGTAAGAGCTAGTGGATATCATGGTATACATCAAACTATCCATAGCAGATGCATAAGGGATCTTGGCCTTCTTGGCCTTCTACTCATGCGTATACTTATCCCAATCAGGAACAATAAGGTCATCCAAGATTTTGAGCAATAATGACCAAGCCAGTAGTAGTCCTCCTTAATGTTAAAAAGGGCTTGAATATCAATTAAAAGAACATATTGCCTTTCACCAATAGGGAATGTGGGAAGCAGAGTTGTAGGAACATCACCATCCTCCTCCTTAGGCTCTTACGCATCAATAGAACCCATCTTTATGTTCTTCTTTCTTAAATCTTGAGCACTTTTCTCCCTCTCACTAGCCACATCTACTAGTGGGGAGACCTCTTGTACCTCATCAATCTCCACTTCAATAGGCAGTTGTGTATCTTCTGGGTCTTGGACAGGCTCTTTCCCTTCATCCCCTAACAACACATTCAAAAAGCAAACAAACCCATGAAAGTACTCAACGGCATGACACTTTTGATCATGTGTAGGACACTGTAGATGTGCTTTCTTCATGCCCTTAGGAACCCTTAGCATTGTCCTATTAAACCTTTTCCTAAGGGGCTTTTTGCCAAAGACATCAATCATATAAACATATTGAAGGCCCTCAATATGAGCCTCTCCAGTAGATGTTCGAAAAGTGGTCTCTTGTTCCTCGAGGTAGAATTGTGAGGCCTCGATCCATTCCTCCACAATGGCAATGATAGAAAACACCTACAATACTTGTGGTAGCAAATGCTCTTGTCCCACTCAAGAAAGGAAATCTAAAAGCATATCCTTAGGAGGACTACCTCCATTACTCCTAGGCTCTTATGCAGGAGCGTTAGGAGTGCCCTCACTCTTTGCAAGCTCTTGACCTCCCTCCACATGCTGTACCTTGGTAGCATCCATGTGTAAACACAACTATATGAGAAAATCCAATCAACAATGGGGTTCCACAAGGTGGACCCACACAACATGAGGGGGATCCCCCTGAAACCTTTAGGATCCCCCCTCACATTGTGCGAGGAGGGGAGGGGGACCTGCACAACACAAGGGGGTAGGGGTGTAAAATCTCAAGGTCCCCCTCCTTGCGTTGTGTGGGTCACTGGCCAGGGGGAGGGGAGACTTGTACAACATGAGGGGGAGTGCAAGAATCTCGAGTCCCCCCTTTGTGTTGTGTGGATCCCCCCCCCCACCCCACCCCCCATTAAGGACCTACACAATGCGAGGGAGATGGGCATCCAAATCTCAAGGCCCCCCCTCCCCTGCTACATTGTGGGGGTTTCTTGCATGTGGTGGGTGGGGGGGAAGGAAAAGACCCACACAATGTGAGAGGGTGGGGGTGCAAAATTTTGAGAACCTCTTCCTCCCTCACATTGTGTGGGTCCTCACTCCCCCTCACATTGTCTAGGTCCCTTATAGGGGAGAGACGAGTAGCCCAAAAGATGAAAAAAAAAAGATACTAAAACAATAATAATAGTCCAAAAGAGAATGCACTAGGGGCCTTGCCTAGGGAGAGAAGAGGATGGGCCTTTGATAGCATGGAGAGAAGAGCACAATTTGATAGCAAGAGAAAAAGAAGAGAGAGGGCACACAACACGAGATGGGGCAAAGAAAGAGAGAGAGAGAATGGGGGACAGATGTGCCTCTCACTTGGGCCTTTAAAGCCTTTGGTATTTCACACATGGCGCATACGTATGCAATCATTTATGCATGTGCAAAGAGACCTCAATGGTGGACATGTGGCATGTACATGCACCATTAATATTTACATGTATGGGAAAACATATCCTACTAATGTGGCACTAATTAACATCAACACATGCGACCGCCTTATATAGCCCAAATTTGAAAGTCAAATTTCCTTTCACACATTGCATGCCTTTCAGACCTCCATAGTAGTATCATCTTGAATGTTCTTGATGCTAGTCTATGGCGAGTCTCTCGCACTAGCAAACTGCACAACATGAGGGGGCCATTTCTACATTTTAGACCCCTCGCTCTTGCATTGTTCACGTCTAAGGGAAGCCATTAAGACCCGCACAACATGAGGAGGGGGGTTCCAAAATCTCAAGTTGCCTCTCTCATAGGGGGGGGGATTGCCTCCTAATTTTGGAACCCTCCGCCCTCCCTGCCCTTGCCCTCAGGAGGTGGATGTGCCCCTCACTTGGGCCTTTATAGCCTTGGGTATTGCATATCTAGTGGATACATACACAATCATTTCCACACGTTTGAAGATACCTTGTTCGTGGACACATGGCACATACATGTGCCATTAATCTTCACATGTGTGGGCAAACATTTCTTGCTAACATGGCACTGATTAACATCATCACATGCAATTGCCTTATACAACCCAAATTTGAAATTCGAAATTTCATTTCACACATTATATGCCTCTTGGACCTCCATAGCAGTATCATCTTGGATGTTCTCAGCGCTAATCTATGGTGAGTCTCTCCCACTAACAATGCCTTGCACAACAAAATGGGGGAATTTCTACATTTTGGACCCCTTGCCCTTGCATTATTCAAGTTTGAGGAAAGCCCTAAGACCCACACAACACGAGGAAGGGGGGTTGCAAAATCTTAAGGCCGTGCCCTCACATTCTAAGAGGGAGAGGGGGGCTTCCTAATTTTGGAAGGATGGGATGACTCATGTTCAAACTCTTCCTTAGAAGGAAGGGATAGCTCATATTGGAGTGCATCCTTGTATATCATGGTCAAAGTATTTGGTGGGAGTAGTATTCCGTTTCCTTGACATTTGAATCCAAAAGCAGCTATTTATCCCAATCAAAAACAATAAAGTTAGAATTTGTTCCAAGATTCTATGCAATAATGGCTAGGTAGTATCCTCCCTAATGTTAAAAAGGGCTTGGATATTAGTCAGGAGAACATATTTCCTTTCGCAAATAGGGAAGATGGGAGCAGAGCTATAGGAACATCATCATCCTCCTCCTTGGGCTCTTACTCATCATCAACAGAATCCTCCCCGGTGTTCTCCCTTCTCAAAGCTTGAGCATTTTTCTCCCTCTCATTGGCCACATCTACTAGTTGGGAGACCTCTTACACCTCATTAGTCTCTACTTCAATAGGTTGTTGTGTATCTTTCGGGTCTTGGACATGCTCTTTCCCTTGATCCCCTAGAAACACATTCAAAAAGCATACAAACACATGAAAGTACTCAACAACACGACACTTTTGATTGTGTGTAGGGCACTATAGATTTGCCTTCTTAATGCCCTTAGGAACCTTTAGCACTATCCTATTAAACCTTTTTCTTACGGGATTTTTGCCAAAGACATCAGGCATGTGAACATACTAAAGGCCCTCAATATGAACCTCTCTAGTAGATGTTCGAAAAGTGGCCTCTTGTTCCTTGAGGTAGACTCATGAGGCCTTGATCTATTCCTCTATAGTGGCAATGATAGAGAACACTTGCACTATAGATCTTCCTTCTTCATGCCCTTAGGAACCTTTAGCACTATCCTATTAAACCTTTTTCTTACAGGCTTTTTGCCAAAGACATCAAGCATGTGAACATACTAAAGGCCCTCAATATGAATCTCTCTAGTAGATGTTCGAAAAGTGGCCTCTTATTCCTCGAGGTAGACTTGTGAGGCCTTGATCTATTCCTCTATAGTGGCAATGATAGAGAACACTTGCAATAGTGTGGTAGCACATGCTCTTCTCCAACTCAAGAAAGGAAATCTAGAAGCATATCCTCATGAGTACCTCCATAAGAGTGTTAGGAGTGCCTTCACTCCTTGCAAGCTCTTGAGCTCCCTCCACATGTTGCACCTTGGTAGCATCCATCTATAAAGACAACTATACGAGAAACTCCAATCAGCAATGGAAGTCCAAAGGGTGGACCCACACAACACAGCGTGCAAGGGGGGGGGGGAGGGGGGGTGCTGGGGGAGGGAGGGAGGGAGGGGACCTACACAATGCGAGGGGGTGGGGGTGCAAAATCTCAAAGCCCCACCTTTGCATTATGCAGGTTCCTTGCCAGCAAGGGGGAGACCCACGCAACATGAAGGCGGGGTGCAAGAATCTCAAGCCCCCCCACCATTGCATTGTGTGAGTCCCCCCATTCTCCCCTGTGGGGTACCCACACAATGTGAGGAGGATGGGCACCCAAATATCTTGAGCTGCCCCCCACCCCCACCCTCCAGGCATTGTGGGGGTTTCTTGTAGTTCGGGTGGGGGGGGGGGGGGGGGGGGGGGGGAACTTGCACAATACGAGGGGGCATGAGTAAAAATGTTTGAGGCCCCCCCCTTTGCATCGTGTGGGTCCTCACCTCCTCTCACATTTTCTAGGTCCCTTGCAAGGGGGAGACGAGTACCCAAAAGACAATTAAAAAATCGATACTAAAACAATAATAATAGTCCAAAAGAGAATGCACCGAGGGTATTGACTAAGGAGAGAAAAGGAAAAAGCATGTGATAGTAAAGAGGGAGAGAAGAGGGTGGGCCTTTGATAGCAAGAGGAAGAGAAGAGGGCAGGCACACAACATGAGCCGGGGCGGAGAGAGAGAGAGAGAGAGAGAGAGAGAGAGAGAGAGAGAGAGAGAGAGAGAGAGAGAGAGAGAGAGAGAGAGAGAGAGAGAGAGAGAGAGAGAGAGAGAGAGAGAGAGAGAGAGTATGTGTGTGTGTGTGTGTGTGTGTGTGTGTGTGTGTGTGTGTGTGTGTGTGTGTGTGTGTGAAAATGGGGGACAGATGTTCCCCTTGCTTGGGCCTTTATAGCCTTGCGTATTGTACACATGGTAGGTACATATGTAATCATTTCCACACATGCAAAGAGACCTCAGTGTGGACTTGTGGCATGTACGTACACCATTAATCTTTATACGTATGGGCAATATTTCTTGCTAAAATTGCACCGATTAATGTCAGTACATGCAATCGCCTTATATAGCTCGAATTTGAAAATCAAAATCTCATTTCACACATGTATGCATCTCTCGCACCTCCATAGCACCATCATCTCAAATGTTCTCAATGCTTATCTATGGTGAGTCTCTCCCATTATCAAAGTGTTAACCTTAGCACAAGAAGAAAGCGGAAAAAGTGGAAAATCACAAGTCGGGACCTAAAAGAGGTGGCCCAAAAGGGAATTGGACAAAATGGAAGAAGCAGGAAGGGAAATGGCCAAAAGTGCAAGGGCGGCCTCAAAAGCTAAGTCAAAAGGAAAAAGCACATTTTTAAATGCAAGGTGCCCCTAAAACTCTTTGTAAAAGAGTGCCAAGCTCCCTCCTCTGCAAATTGTAAAGGTAGATGGGTGGTAGGAAGGAAGCTAGGAAGATAGGAGGACAATGGAAATAAGGGCTGCCATGTAAAAAAGGGGATAAGGAAATGACCGCCTAAAAGGTATTTAGGGTTTTGTATATAAAGTTGAAAAGTGAATAAGGAGCTCATTCTTTGGTGTGTGGCTAAAGTGGTGTCTTTTTCTCCTCTTGTCTTCTCTTCTTCTTACTTGCTTGTGCTTGTGCTTGAGAGAGGGAGTGTGAGAGGGTGAGGGAGTGAGTGAGTGAGGATGAGGGACCTTGGTGGAGAAGCTCTCCATCTTCTCCTCTCTTCTTCTCTTTTTCTCTTCTCTTGTCTCGCACGTGCGGTTATGGAGGATGGAGTAAGGTTGAGGATTGAGGATGCTTGATCTTGCATCTTGAATCGTGGAGCTATCGAAGGGCTTGAGGGAGGAGGCTACTCCATCAAGCATCAAGGTAAGCTCACTACACTCGTAGAGAGGGATAGTGTGTCGACTATGTGAGAGGTAGCCATTAGTGCTCGGCTTGAAACGCTTGACACAATAAGCGATCCATGGGTCTAGGTGGTCGAGCATGAGCTCCCACTACATTTTAGTTCCGTTATCAGGACAAACGGATTCAAGCTTGAGCACTTGCATGCTTCAAATTGAGCATCAAAGTAGGGTTCATCCCCAAATTGGTGCTCTTTGTAGGTAGGAGATTTGGGAGTTTAATCTTCAAAGAAAGTAATTATTTTGTGTTTTAAATGATTTGGAAAGTAGGAGGAATCATTTCAGGTATAACAAGCAATGGCAGATAGTGGCCTGCATGAGCAGTGCTAGATTAGTGGTAGAGCGGTTACTCTCTCTCTCTCTCTCTCTCTCTCTCTCTCTCTCTCTCTCTCTCTCTCTCTCTCTCTCCAAAGGGCACATGCATTGGCATGTACCGGCATCCAAATAGCATGGCATGTATATCAAGGCACGAATGGACAGAAAGTGGCTTGTGATGGCGTGTGAATAACAAAGCATGGATGGATGGAAAAATGGTAGGGCATGTAAAAGAGCGAGGCATGGATAGATGTGTGAATGGAGTGTTGCATGCACGGGATAGACCTCTCACTGCAGGATGCACGATCTGTTCATGTGCACTACACCATAAGGCTCCCTGGCCTTCCTTCTTGCATTGTATGTCGGCACATGGCAGGATGCACTGTGTAACGTGACCACCTATTGGATGCCCAAGCACGTTTTTAGCTGTCCATCAAGGGACAAGTCTAAGCGACGCCGCCCAGAAATCCCATGGAATGTCAAGGGGTTTGTCGCCTAGGGGTTTTCGAGTCCGCCTCACAACGAAAGGTTTATGGCCAAACCCACTAGGATCGACCTGAAACTTGAGTTCCTAGTGGTCAAGGTCTCCTGACAGCATTCTAGTGTCAGGTTCTGGATATCCTACTTTACGCAAAGATACCCAACCGAAGCAGACCCATGCCACACTTAGTTCAAAGAGAATGGAAAACGAGAGGGATGTGGTGCTGCACCTCTCTCTGCCCATAGGACATAACCCCATTCCGATCCCCTAAAATGGCATGAATCGGGGTTCTAACCTAACGATTTCTAAGCATCGTTTGTCAGTAAAACCTAACCTTGTGAAAAGCCTCCCATTTCTCTGGGACCACCCTGCCGTAGGACAAACCTGTCGTGGGTTCCGTCCTCCTGCTTTCCTCACTTGGTGTATTTTAGTTGTCTACTTAGCCCTATCACTTTTAGGTGTGACATGTAAAAACAGCTTCCTTAATTAGCCTTTTAAAAGGACAGGGTTCGTTCACGTAATCTTATGACATTGTCACGAAAATAAATTCAAATAGGATCCCTAGAAGTACCTAATATTAGCAATTTATCAGAGATACAAATCTTGTTCAAAAGGGACAATATCTGCAATCCTTAAGGATGCACTTTTATTTCCACCAAGTTTCCGCCTTGCACTAGTAACAAGGGCCTCTCAAAAATCTATTCCGAGTCATGCTGATCATTTGAGTAGGACCCGGAGGCAGGGAATTTATGGCCAGAGACCCCCCTGGCATCCAAGCATCCTCCTACATTCAAACCAATCTATAGAGAAACCTCTCATGGCGGGTTCGGTCCATGTTCCTATCACGGCTATTTAGAACCCCCTTGGCTAGGGTTGGCGGCTAGCTGGGGGTGGTTTGGCGTGCCCTCCAAAAGTTCAACTTGATTCACTACGCTCATTTATGAGTTTCGGGTTACAAAATCTCTCTTTTCCTTTTTTTTTCTTTTTAGTTGAAGCAGTGTTCCTAAATTTACAAGCACAAACAAAGGTGCAGGTGAGTGCTCGAGACATCTACTAAGGTGGGGTCCCTCTCTTGACCCTAGCATTTGTCCTTCTTGCCTTAGCGGTAGTTTCCAATATTCTCCGAAGGATAGGGAATTCCTTCATTTCGTCCCCTTATGAAGTAACAATAGATTGGCTTAATTTCTTTAAAACCCTAAATAAGTTGAGTTGAGCCCTATCCTTGCATATATAGGGTTCGTTTTTATTGAACAACTCTTGAGCAATTATTAGTATTTCATATGTGTGGTTTATAGTTATCTTCAAGATGAATCCCTAGCAGCGCAACTAAAACTGATCATGATGCCACGCAATTTAGAGGTGTATCTTTCCTAAGACAATGCTGCAATGCATGCCTTTGCTTTTGGGAATTCATTTCGACGTGCTTATGCAAAACACAAATAGAGGCAATGGACTAGATATAATTAAACGTCATCATAGCAATTCAAGAATTTCATATACTTGATTCAAACCGTCACTTCTACCTTTCCAATTTCACAAATTTTGTGATGCAAAGAAAAAAAGTATGATTTTCATTTAATCGACGAATATGCATAAGTGTTTTAACAACCCATTTTTAAGCATGCTAATGTTAGTGTATAATCTAAAGTATTATGAGCATAATCAATAAGATCCTTACTTCTTCTTTTTTGCGTGCATGAATGCAAAATCTTCAGTGCAATTTACTCATTCAAAAGCATGCCAAAGTCATAGTAAGCACAATTTCCAATATGATAAAATGATGTAAACTAAATGGTGGTTAGTTATGATAGATTTTTTCCAAATAGCTTTCCCTTCCCAATGAAGTCGGCCTATGTCCTTAAGACCTCCCATCACGGTAGGGTGTATGGAACGCACCTAATTACCAAGTGACGCGGTTCCTTGACCCGTAGCTCCATCGGTTGAGGCGAGATTCATGTTCGATTGGACCTTACTTCATTTGGGAGGCATCGTATGATTTGGCTTTTGCTTCGCGGCTACGCACCCAAATTACAAGAGAGACGGCTCCTCGTGGAAAGGACTCGTCTGCGAGGACCTTCTCCAAGAGGGGGAGTACAGAAGACGGCAAGCTCCGAGAAGGTCAAATTTCTTCAAGGAGGAAGAAAAAAAACTATTTCCTTCTCTCTCTCCCTCTCTCTCTCTTTTCTTATACTCTCCCTCTTTCCTCTTACTCTTCCTTCCTCTCTCTCTCTCTCTGTGTTTTCTTTTGTTTTCTCTCCAGCATGAAATGGTCCTCCCTCCCACTCTTATTCCCTTTTTATAGGGTCTTGGGGGGGGGGGGGGGGGGGGGGGGGGGGGCGGGGGGGTTTAGTAATGGAGGCCCTCCCTCCTCCTCCCACGGCACGTGGCAGCCCCCCTGCCACCTCCAGGGCACACGGCAATAGCCCCCCCTCTTGTTGTCATCACGGTAGCCCTCCCCTGCGTCGTCCGCTAGATGGCGGCGTGAATTGGGGGAAAATAATAATACTAATATATTAAAAGGGGGGGATTATGTTACATTCTTTTCCCCTTAAGGAATCAAGATGTCCTCATCTCAAAAGGAATTGGGGGTATTGTTGGTTGAGAGTACTTTTGTCAATCCATATGGCATCTTCTTTTGGAAAGTCCTTCCACTGGATGAGGTACTCCTTGAGGATTCTACTCCTCAATCTCTTTTCTTGAATGTCTAGGATTCTAGGTGGCCAAAGCTCAAGGACTCCTTGGCTTGGCATTACAACTTGTTGATCATTAATTATATGGCTAGGATTTGATACATATTTCTTTAGTAGGCTAACATGAAATACATTGTGAACCTTTACGTTCTCAGGGAGTTGGAGTTTGTAGGCATTGGGCCCTAGGCATTTGAGGATCCTATAGGGTCCGCAATACCTTGGACTCAATTTTTTAAATTCCCCCAATGACAAGAAACTCCTCTTGGGCCATACACGAATAAAAACCTTGTCTCCCTCATTGAAGAGTCACTCTTGTCTATTTAGATCTGCATAGGCTTTCTGCCTATCCTTAGCGGCTCTAATGTCTTGTCTGATGGTCTTAACCTGCTCATCCATTTCCTTGAGCATTTGCTTAGAAGCCTCTACTCTTAAAGTAGGATTTGAAAAGCTCAATGGGGAATGGCAATCATGCCCATACAATGCTTGAAAATGTGTCTTTTGGATGCTTTGTTGGTAGAAAGCATTATACGCGAACTCTACTAATGGTAGATATTGAATCCATTTCTTGGGTTCTCGACAGTAATAAGCTCTAAGGATATCTTCAATGACTTGATTGACCCTCTCTGTTTGGCCGTCAGTTTGAGGGTGATAGGCTATGCTTTGAGTCCCAGTGGCCCCAAATATCCCTCTCCAGAAGTGAGACATGAAGAGGGAGTCGCGGTCACTAACAATCCTTCTAGGTAACCCATGGAGCCTGAATATCTCCTTGATGAGCAGTCTGGCAATATCTAAATCTTTATAATTTGTCTTGACTGGAATGAGGTGTGCAACCTTGGTGAGCATATCTACTATAACCATAATTGAGTTGTAGCCCCCTTGCACTGAGGGTAACCCAAAAACAAAATCCATGCTGATAAATTTCCACTTCATTTGGGTTCTCGACAATAATAAGCTCTAAGGATATCTTCAATGAGTTGATTGACCCTCTCTGTTTGGCCGTCATTTTGAGGGTGATAGGCTGTGCTTTGAGTCCCAGTGAGCCCAAATATCCCTCTCCAGAAGTGAGATGTGAAGAGGGAGTCACGGTCACTAACAATCCTTCTAGGCAACCCATGGAGCCTGAATATCTCCTTGATGAACAGTCTGGCAATATCTAAAGCTTTATAATTTGTCTTGACTAGAATGAGGTGTGCAACCTTGGTGAGCATATCTACTATAACCATAATTGAGTTGTAGCCCCCTTGCACTGAGGGTAGCCCAACAACAAAATCCATGCTGATAAATTTCCACTTCATTTGGGGGATGTTGAGAGGTTACAGCTTCCCAGGCATCTTGATATGTTCCGCCTTGATGCGCTGGCAAGACAAACATTTCGTGACATATTTAAGCACATCTCCCGTAAGCCTTCCCCAATGGTAGCTCTTTTTCACTGTGTTGAGGGTCTTGACATATCCAAGATGGCCTAAAAAGGGGGAGTCATGTGCTTCCCAAAGTATTCTCTATTTGATTTTCCTGCTATAGGGTATACATAATCTTGTCCTAAAATAGACAAGTTCCTCATTGACGGAGAATTCTCGATATTTGACCTTAAGTTTCCCAAAATTTCTTTTATCATCACTAGATATTCTAGATCATGGCTAGCTTCTTCCTTGGCTAGATCAAAGATAGGGTTGCTGTGCATTGACACCATAGTTGCCAAAGATTCGGCCAATGAGGGTTCTTCCATGATAAGAGAGTTGAGAAACGCCTTGCGACTTAGAGCCTCAGCAACCACATTCGCCTTGCCGGGTCGATACCTGATCTCAAAATCATACTCCTGTAGAACTTATATCCAATGACGTTGCCTCATGTTGAGATCGGTCTGGGTGAAGATCCATTTAAGGCCCTTATGGTTCGTGATCAAAGAAAACTTGTTACCAAGTAAGTAATGTCACCAAAGTTTAAGGGCGTGGATTACTGCTAGTAGTTCCAGGTCATGGGTGGCATAATTCCTCTCATGAGTTTTTAGCTTCCACAAGGAATAAGCTATGGGAAGACCTTCTTGCATTAGTACACAACCCAGTGCAAGTGTGCTAACATCCATGACAACTTCAAACTCCTTAAGTCAGGGAGCTTCAGAATTGGTGCTGTCACCAAGCTATGCTTGAGTTGATCAAAACTTTCTTGTTGAGAGGGCGTCCACACTGTGGCAACTTGTTTTTTCAGTAAATTTGTGAGGGGTGTTGCGATTGAAGCATAGTCCTTAATGAAGATCCTGTACCAACTTGTTAATCCAAGAAAGCTATGCACTTCTTTAATAGTAGCTGGGGGAAACCACTCTTGAACATCCTTAACCTTGGTAGGGTCTATAGAGATCCCTTCATTTGACACAATAAATCCGAGATATTCATTCTACCTTTTTAAGAAGGCACACTTTTTCTTCTTAGCATAGAGCTTATGAGTCCTCATGGTCTCAAGGATGATGCAAACTTGGGACTCATGATCCGCCTCCTTCTTGGAATAAGCCAAGGTGTCATCAAAGAAGACGAGTACGAAATCATCAAGGTGTGGTCTAAAAATGTCCTGCATTAGCGTGTTAAAGGTAGTGGGGGCATTAGTCAATCCAAAAGACATTACTGTGAATTCAAAATGATCATATCTGGTATTGAATGCCATCTTTGGAATTTCCTCATCCTTGATGCGAATCTGATAATACCCTGACCTTAAATCAATCTTGGAGAAGATATTTGCTCCCTGCAGTCGATCGAGTAACTCATCTATCCTTGGAATGGGGTATCTATTCTTGATGGTTACTTGGTTCATGCCTCTATAATCAATGCAGAGGCAAAGTGTACCATCCTTCTTCTTTTAAAACAAGACTGGAGCTCCCCAAGGAGAACTGCTACGACGTATGTATCCTTGGTCCAATAGTTGTTTGAGTTGTTCCTTTAACACAATGGCCTTAGGAATGGACATCTTGTAGGGCCTTTTTGCAACTGGAGCAACTCCGAGGATTAGCTTAATCTCATGATCCACTTCCCTAGGCGGTGGTAATTCAGCCAATTCCTCTGGGAACACATCCACATATTCCTTTAGCCATGATGGTTCTTCATAAATGTCCTTTGCCTAATTGGGTTTGTTTAGCTTGATCAGGTAGATGGGTAATCCCTTCCTCATTCCTTGAACTATTCGAGTTGCCTTAGCTAACTAGATCTTTCGTTTACCTGCTTCACCTTGTGTTGTAACTAGCTCACCCTTAAGATTCCGAAAGGAGACTTGGCCCTTTCCACAATGAATGTGAGTATCATTGGGGATTAGCCAATCCATCCCGAGTAGACATTCATGGACTCCTAGATTCATTACTATGAACTTAATAGTTGTGGGCTCATTTCTGAGTAGAAATTCCACCTTAGCAGTTTCTCTGGTGCAAGTGATTTCTTGTCCATTTGCTAGTTTGACAAGCAAGGTGGGTGCAACTATAGTGGCTATCCGTAACCTTCTTGCACCTGTCGGTGAAATGAAAGAATGAGTGCTCCCACAATCAATCAGGGTTTTGAATTCCTTACCCTAGTAGTTTGATGGTATTTGAATCACCGAGAATTGGCGGTTTGGGCCCTTCTTATGGAGGGCAACATGAACGGTTGAATCTCGATCTCGGCTTCCATGCACAGATCTTCTTCTTCATCTAATCCTTTAATGGTAATATTGGAAGTTTTTGCCCTTCCCAATGCTGCACAAATGCGGCCACGGGTAGCCTTGGCTTGGCCTCCAAATTTCCCTTAATGGCGGTCCCTGCCAAGCTTGGGACATTCCCTTTTGAAGTTCGCGGGTTCATTATAGTGGAAACAAAATAGGCTTTGATCACTTCTTTGAGTGGGAGCAAAGTCATTGATTGCATTTGCTCTTGGCTTCTTCCATTAGCATTGATCCTGTCCTTGCACCCTTTTAATTTGAGCTCTTGACATCCCCGAATTTTGGTCTTTGAAAGCCCAAGTTCTAGATTTTGGCTGGACTTCTTGGGCAATAGGTCCTGCTCTTATCAATGCATCTTGCAAATCTGAAGGACGCATTGATTCCAACCGAGTGTTTATTGGCGGATTCAACCCATCACAAAACTTTGAGACCTGTTGGGGGATGCTCATTTTCAGGGCATATTTTAGCAAGGAAACAAATTTTGAGTAGTATGATTCCAGAGACAGGCCCAACTGCCTCAACTTAAAGAACTCATTCATCTTCTGAGTTCTATATGCAGGTGGCATATACCTTCCCTGCATTGCTTCCTTTAGTTTTTCCCAAGTTATTGTGCTTTCAATGACTGCTTGGTCTTTACACCATTGCTTCCACCACAATTCTCAGGAAGTGATAAGTCATGGAAAGTTCAGGAAATCCCTTTTTTGATAGACATGACATTCATTTTGGCCCATTACTTTAATTCTATCTGCTGGTAAAATTTTAACCACCTCTTCGTAGATGTAGCGGTTCTGATAAACTTGCCAGCGTCCGACATGTAGGGTTGAGTTCACACGAGCCTCATGGAAGATGAATAACTTGATAATCTTCAAGTCTTCCGACCACTTTAACCTCTTCAGAATTGTTTTGAAGATAGGTGAGTCGGGTGGCGTCTATGTAGCAGTATCCTGCGCTCCAAGTCCAATGCCTTTCCACATACAATGATGAGGGGTTGTAGAGCCGATCCAGGATTCCCATCATGTCAGACCATGTGCGATAGCTTGAAGAGTTCATAGATGTCCTGAACATGATATGAAATACGAGGAACTTGCTCCATGCCTCGTAAGTCTGGAAGCAGCAGCAATCCACAAGTGAGTAAAAAGGGAAACATTTTCTAATAAACACATTGCCTCACTCTTCCTGATTTTTCTCCCTAATTGTCTTAGTCATAGGTCGGCTCTGATATCAACTATAATGTGACCACCTATCGGTTATCCAAGCACGTTTTTAGTCCATCGAGAGAGGAGTCTAAGCAAGGCCGCTCAGCACTCCCATGGAATGTCACGGGGTTTGTCGCCTAGGGGTTTTCGAGTTTGCCTTGCAATGGAATGTTTGCGGCCGAACCCACTAGGATCGACCTGAAACTTGAGTTCCTAGTGGTCAAGGTATCCTGACAACATTCTAGTGTTGGGTTCTGGATATCCTATTTTACACAAAGATACCCAAGTCAAAGTAGACCCATGCCGCACTTGGTTCAAAGAGAATGGGAAATGAGAGGGATGCGGCGCTCCATCTCTCTGCCCATAGGACATAAACCCATTCCAATCCCCTAAAACAACATAAATTGGGGTTCTAACCTAACGATTTCTAAGCATCGTTTGTCAGTAAAACCTAACCATGTGAGAAGCCTCCCAGCTCTCTGGGAGGGGTTCCGTCCTCTCACTTCCCTCACTTGGCGTATTTTAGTTATCTACTTAGCCCTATCACTTTAGGTGTGACATGTAAAAACAACTTCCTTAACTAGCCTTTTAAAAGGACAGGGTTCGTTCATGTAATCCTATTACATTGACACGAAAATAAATTCAAACATGATCCTTGGAAGTACCTAATATTAGCAATTTATCAGAGATACAAATCTTGTTCAAAAGGGACAATATCTGCAATCCTTAAGGATGCACTTTTATTTCCACCAAGTTTCCGCCTTGCACTAGTAACAAGGGCCTCTCAAAAATCTATTCCGAGTCATGCTGATCATTTGAGTAGGACCCGGAGGCAGGGAATTTACGGCCAAAATCCTGGCATCCAAGCATCCTCCTACATTCAAACCAATCTATAGAGAAACCTCTCATGGCGGGTTCGGTCCATGTTCCTATCACGGCTATTTAGAACCCCCTTGGCTAGGGTTGACGGCCAGTTGGGGGTGGTTTGGTATGCCCTCCAAAAGTTCAACTTGATTCACTATGCTCATTTATGAGTTTGGGATTACACAATCTCTCTTTTCCTTTTTTTTTTTTTTTAAGTTGAAGCAATGTTTCTAAATTTACAAGCACAAACGAAGGTGTAGGTGAGTGCTGGAGACATCTACTAAGGTGGGGTTCCTCTCTTGACCCTAGCATTTGTCCTTCTTGCCTTAGCGGTAATTTCCAATATCCTCCGAAGGATAGGGAATTCCTTCATTCCGTCCCCCTATGAAGTAACAATAGATTGGCTTAATTTCTTTAAAACCCTAAATAAGTTGAGTTGAGCCCTATCCTTGTGTATATAGGGTTCATTTTTATTGAATGACTCTTGAGCAATTATTAGTATTTCGTATGTGCAGTTTACAGTTATCTTCAAGATGAATCCCTAGCAATGCAACTAAAACTTATCATGATGCCACACAATTTAGAGGCATATCTTTCCTAAGACAGTGCTACAATGCAGGTCTTTGCTTTTGGGAATTCATTTTGATGTGCTTATGCAAAACACAAATAGAGACTTTTATTTTTTTTCTTTTGGGTGGAGGACGTGAAGTTATCAGGCCTAAGGCAAAAGCGAACCACTCCCCTTTGAAGGTTTATAGGGGCCTAATACCTGTTTTAGTATTGCAATGGCCTAGATATACTTAAGCGTCATCATAGCAATTCAGGAATTTCATGTACTTGATTCAAACCGTCACTTCTACCTTTCCAATTTCACAAATTTTGTGATGCAAAGAAAAAAGTACGATTTTCGCTTAATTGATGAATATGCATAAGTGTTTTAACAACCCATTTTTAAGCATGCTAATGTTAGTGCATAATCTAAAGTATTACGAGCATAATCAATAAGGTCCTTGCTTCTTCTTTTTTGCATGCATGAACGCAAAATCTTCCGTGCAATTTACTCGTTCAAAAACATGCCAAAGTGCAAGTAAGCACAATTTCCAATATGATAAAATGATGTAAACTAAATTTTGGTTAGTTACGATAGAATTTTGCCAAATAGCTTTCCCTTCCCAATGAAGTCGGCCTATGTCCTTAAGACCTCCCATCATGGTAGGGTGTATGGAATGCACCTAATTACCAAGTGATGTGGTTCCTTGACCCGCAACTCTATCGATTGAGCGAGATTCATGTTCAATTGGACCTTACTTTGTTTGGGATGCATCGTATGATTTGGCTTTTGCTTCACAGCTACGCACCTAGATTACGAGAGAGACAGCTCCTCGTGGAAGGGACTCGTCTACAAGGACCTTCTCCAAGGGGGGGAGAAAGAAGATGGCAAGCTCCGAGAAGCTCAGAGTTCTTCAAGGAGGAAGAAAAAAAACTATTTCCTTCTCTCTCTCCCTCTCTCTCTCTTCTCTTACTCTCCCTCTTTCCTCTTTCCTCTCTCTCTCTCTCTCTCTCTCTCTCTCTCTCTCTCTCTCTCTCTCTCTCTCTCTCTCTCTCTCTCTCTCTCTCTCTCTCTCTCTCTCTCTCTCTCTCTCTCTCTCTCTCTCTCTCTCTCTCTCTCTCTCTCTCTCAATTTTCTTTTGTTTTCTCTCCATCGTGAAAGGGTCCTCCCTCCCACGCTTAAGCCCTTTTTATATGGTCTTTAGGGGGGGGGGGGGGGATTAGTAATGGAGGCCCTCCCTCCTCCTCCCATGGCATGCGGCAGCCCCCCATGCCACCTCCAGGGCATTTGGTAGCAGTCCCCCCTCTTGTTATCATCACGGCAGCACCCCTGCGCCGTCCGCAAGTTAGGGGGGAAATAATTTTAAAATTTTTATTAAAAGGGGGAGATTATGTTACATACTGTTGCACCATCCAATGCGCACAAGGCATATAACCTTTGCACAAGTGAATGTGAGGATTATATCAATGGGTTTCAGGAATGGGCTGCCAAAGTGTAAGACAGAGGGTGGGCTGAGTGTGACTGGTGTTTCTCCTCAATCAATTCCGAGAGGTGAGATTGAGGAACGTTACGAAAATTGGAGTCAGGTATGTTTCTGTTTCCCTATACACACACGAGATGGGCCTCTGCCGCCATCACAGGACATGTCACCCTATTCTGTACACTGCACTACAAGGCTCCCTGGCCTTCCTACTTGCACCTATGCCAGACAGGGTTGGACGCACTAATGCACCATCAACTGTGCACCTTGGCATACTCCCTCTACACCATTCCCCTTGTCGATTTCTAAACCAAGTGTGAGATCTGGGTTACCATCAATACTATCTCGAGTGATGTCAGTAATGGGGTGCATGACTGTTCGTTCATTTCCATCTGAGTGCGACGAGCTGAGAGACTATCCTTCATCCATGACACCTACCATACGGGCTTTATCAATCAGCTACCTCCCTGGCTGATGTTGTGTGGTCCCTGCTGCGTTGGATGTATGCTACAAAGACACCTTGGTACCTCTTGCAGAGCCAACTGTGGCACAGGACATGACATCAACCATCAACTGCAATTCTTGGCGAAACGAGCCAAGTTTTTCTAACCCTATCTTTATGATTGCAAGTGTATGTAATGTTTTAAGTGTGGGGACATTAGATTCCAGTTGGTTGACGATTCTTAGGTTATCTTGATGCATTTTACTCTGTCCGTTAAGGTTTCAAGTGTGGGGACGCGCCCTGCACGTCTATGATGTATATCCCCCTGCATATGCCTCAAGTTGATCATGCATGTATACCATGACCTATTTTTACCCTCATGGGGTCCTTTTCCACCCACCCGTCTAACTTTACCCCACCCTTGGGGCCATTTCTTTACTATTTTTCTTTATCCCTTGTTTTCACATTTTGCATGTGAATGCATCCTACGTTCACCGGAATCCAAATCCAACCTTACAGCCCTGTTCGTCCATTTGAATTTCCCAATTTTTCTTTTTACCAATCCCTGTTTCGACACATGGTTCTTGTGATATTAATTTTTGGCACATTTCGCATCAATTAGACAGTTTTCCATGTAAACATGCATTTGTTGCTTCAGAACCGTGATTTAACATGATAGCCCTACCAACCACCTTCCCCTTGACATTTTTTGTTTTTACTCCATGTCATTCTGATGCACAGTCAATCCGACATTAATTTTTGCGGGTTTTCGGGACATTTTTGTGCGTAATTTCCACATTCTTCCCATTTAATTTAACAAGAGTGTCAAACCAACCTTTCCCCACCTTTTTTCTTTCTTCTCCCCCCTATTCCAACTGTCAAATTTTTAGTTATTAATTTTTCCATGCATTTTCGGGTGTCTTTTTGTGTTTTTTGCATGTGAACCCCTCCTAATTCCCCCGAAACTGCATGTTGATGTGATAGCCCTATGAATCCTTTTTATATTAATTTCTGCATCTCGTTTCGAGGTTGATTTTTGGGTTTTTTCCATGTGAATGGGTCTTATCTCTATTGGAACTATGTTCTGACATGATAGGCCTATCCGGTATGACTTTTCTCACAATTTTCCTTTTTCCTATGTTTCATTACGGAGAATGAATTTTTTGATATTAATTATCGTATAGGTTTTCATGCCTACTTTTTGCCTTTTTCCCATGTGCATATGCTCGAGACAGGGCACGCTTCCCTTTTTAGGGCTTTTATTTTATTAATTTAATTTAATCCCCCTCCCCTTTTTACATTAATTATCCCCCTAATCATTATTTTAATTTAAAAAACAAAACACAAAAATAATTAAAAAAAACAAAAAAAACAAAAAAAACCAAAAAAAAATAAAAAAACGAGAAAAATAAAAAATAAAAAAATAAAACATCGATAAAAATAAAAAATAAAAAAATCGAGAAAAATGAACACCGCAAAATGACAAAAACAAGAAAAAACGCAAAAAAAAACAAAAAAACACACAAAAAACAAAATAAAGAAAATAAAGAAAAAAATAAAAAAATAAACAATGTTTTTCCCCCTTAATTATCATTTAAAGAAAAAAAAACAACCCACCCACCTCCTCATAGCCAACCGTCCCCCTTTCCTTCCTTTCTCTCTCTCTTCTTCTTTCTCTCTCCCCTCTATCTCCTTCTTTCTTCCTCCCCTTCTTCTTCTTCTTCTTCTTATTTCCCCTCCTCCTCCTCCTCCTCCTCCTCCTCCTCCTCCTCCTTCTTTTCCTTCTCCTTCTTCTTCCTCCCTCTTCTCCTTCTCCTATTCTCCCCCCATCTCCTCCTCCTCCTCCCCTTCCTCCTCGTTGTCGCCCCATCTGCAGAGGTCGCTACCCGCTGGAGACGCTGCCTGGTCGCCCACCATCTGTCGTGGCCACGGCCACTGGAGACGCCACCCTGCCCTGCGCCCGCCGCCGCCCCATCCTCCTCCTCCACCTCCTCTTCGGCCGCCCCTCCTCTTCCTCCACCACCCCCTCTTTCTCCTCCTCCTCTACCTCCTCTACCACCACCTCCTCCTCCCCCACCTCCTCCTCACCCACCACTGCCCTCCCAAGCCCCCCTTCCTATACCCCCTAATAAGCCCCCCTTTCCTATACCCGCTAACAAGCCCCCCTTTTCCACCCCCCTTCCCAAGCCCCATTTCCCCCACCCCTACCCAAGTCCCCCTTCCCCCACCCCCTGTTAAGCCCCCCTTTCCCCCACCCCTCTTAAGCCCCCCTTTGCGTGCAGCAACAATGTTTTTTTTGTGCGGGTTGCAGATCTTTGTCGCAGTCGTTAACACGCCGCTATGTATGATCGTGGCGTCCGTGGTCTTTGTGGGCATTCACGCGTGAGGACACGCGTCCGACTCATTCGTGGGCGTGCGTAGTAGTTGCTGTTCACACGCAATTGTTCACCCGCGCGTCCGGGTATTCATTTTTGAAATCCCACAAATAATTCCAAAAACAAAAAAACATAATTTAAAAAAAACATAAAACACATTAAATTTTTTCCAAAATTTACAAAAAATCGTTGAAACTTTTTTCCACATTTTAATTTTTTTTCATGAAAAATGCCATTAATTAATTACTGAAATTTTCAAATCGCCGAAAAATATTCACAAAATGATGGAAATTAACAAAATTTCCTTTAGAATACCTAAAAATCAGAAAAAATTTCCAAAAATATTCCAAAAAATCACATTCACTTTTTTTTCCATTTTGGATATTTTTTTGGAATGAAATTTTATTAAAATATTTTTTGAGAAATACTTCTTTTGTGGAAATATCTTATGACAATGTAATTATCATAAACACATCCTTTGAAACTCCCAAACCTAATAAGAAAATTTCCATCACATTGAAATAGAATGGTTTTCAGCCCTCATAGTGGGACAAATTGGTTTCTTAGTTATTCTTTGAAAAAAAACAAACAAAAATAAAAAAAATACACAAAAACAACACAACCAAACCAATGAAACAAAAAGAAACAAATCCTCCTTTTATTTACTATTTAAATTAATTAAATAAATAAATAACATATTAAAAATAAAATATAAAAAATAAATTTGAAAAAAAACAATACAAAATAAAAACAAGCAATCCACACAAATCAAAAATCCACATCTTCTCCTTTATTTTGGTCACGTATATCATTGTTTTGTTTAGTTAAGGTGTTAGTTAGTTTTCATTTTTTTAAATCCAACAGGACGACTATTGTCAGTCGATCTTTTGTCCATTTTTGTGGATTTGCATGGATTGCGCATTTCATTTTGGAGGACGTGGTTTCAGACCTTGCGAGTGTCCATCTACACATTGCCAGGTTCCTTTCTTTTTTCCCTCTCTCACTTGCACCATAACACACCATTAATTGTAAATAAAATCCATTAATCGTTGCACACACCCAATTAACAGAATACACCATAAAAGTATAATTAAAACGAACCAGACGTTAATTATAAAAGGAACCTCGCTGTTGCACGTGCACCTTTGCACTGTAACCCACTTAATTTTTGTAAATTAAACTCTATTCACAAGTGCACATACACACACACACGTTACAGACACATTAGATTGTAATTAAAATAAACCCCCCGAAGTCACGCATACATGCACTCAAGTTCCACACATCATGTAATTGTAACAATGAACTGCATCAGTAGATACCAAGTTAAGTCAAGTCATGTCAAGTCTGAGAGGGTTTGGGCTACGTTTCCGACTCACCATGCATTAATGGATTAATTTAACAATGAATTGTGTTTAATGGATTATCTAATAAAAAATGAGTTTTTAGTTTCACCCACCCACTCCACTGCACTGTAGGACGTTGAACGTTACGTGGGATTTGGGATTATTAATTTGACCTTGGTCCACATGGTGGTTATTCTATTTTTAGTCAGAATATTTGGTTTAGTCATGATTTTTTGAGTCCGTGTCTAGGCTACGGTATGTGTGCCATTTTTGTTTTACTTTGTGTGCTTGATACAGGGTCTTGGGTGCATGTTTGTTGCATAGCATGAAGCTTTCGGTCCTATATGTGCGTAGGTCATGTCAAATTTTCCATAGGATGTGGTTTGTTTGGGGTGGTTTGGTCGAGTCAATCTAGTTCTTAGTCTATTTCCTATCGATGGTCTTAGTTGAGGTTTTGTTTGTGGGTTTTGCAAGTTTTCTCTTTGCCTTGGTGGTTTTGTGTGTGGGTTTTTTGCTATAGTCTGAATGGCACCTACTTCTACCCATCCGATTGTGGTACAACATGTTCCCCTCGCAATCCATGATTATTCCCTCCTTTTAGAGGCGGATTGCATTCGACGTGCAGGCCCCCACTCATTTGTTGCCCTCACATTGCTGTCTATGGATGAGAAACTTTGTTACTCCTTCTTGGCCTCTTACAAAAACCAGTCTGGTTTGGTTTATAACCACACCTTCTCTTTATCTGTAGCTAATATCAGTGAAGCACTGTGCTTACCCATTTTTGCTTCATTTGTGCCCAACGGTAACCAGTTACTCACTACTGAAGAGATTGTTATGCTGATGAAGAAGGAAACTTCTACCCCCTTGCTCCTTAACCAGCTCATTAATAGTTCAGGGGTATCTGTTGCCCATATCTCTTCTCCCATATGGAAGCAGCTATGTCAGTTCCTCCGGGATCGATTTATGTCGAGCACATCTATATCCAAGTATATGTCCAAAGAACTCGTCACAACTTCTGTGAAGATTCTAGAGGGTGCTAAGTTCAATTGGGCAGGCTTTCTATTATCCAAGATGGATCAACATTTCCAGCAAGTACGGAAGGTTCAAAACAGTCATGTCTCCTATGGCGCCTTATTACAAAGAATCCTGACTTTTGCACCTCCTCCTGGTGGTATTCCACTGCCCTATCCTGCTCCTTTACCAGTGCAGCCTACATCTTCAGTTCCTTCTCCTCGGCCTATGCAACCTAATTTAGAAGATGAAGAGTCCCCTGTTGTGTTTTCTCGCAAGAAACGCCTTCGCACAAAGGGTCCTTCCAATCCTCCTGTACTAGCTTCCTTGGTACAAGCATCCACTCCTGTTGTTTCTGGCAGTGCCCTTCTTTCATTCCTCTCCTGTACCAATCTATTTGTAGCCCAAAAGGAAAGACAATTAGATTTGTAGATTCCTTCATCTTTACAAACCATGTTATCTGGACTTATGCTTCCACAGATGGTTTCAAATGTCCAGTCTACTCTAGAAACCTCCCTCACTACTATACACAAGTGTTTACACTTCCATGCAAGACAAGGTGGATTCCTTAACCAGTCAGTTGAGTAAGGCACTGGAGGATCTGTCTTCCGAAAGGGCTACACTCAGTGATATCCATAACCAAATGACTACTGCCACAGCCTTAATGGATTCATAGAAGGTAACTACTCAAGAGCTAGAATCTAAGCTTGATAAATTGGAGGAGGAGAATGCATCTCTGATTATTGAGAAAATTTCTACCCTTGAGAAAATGGTCACTTATGGATTGCATGTAGAATGATTTTGTCGTTATACTGAATTGGTGTCACCTCCTCCTTCCTTTTATGTGAAGTAAATCCAGTAGAGATTTGCTTTATATATATCCTTAAGCAATGTGGATTTGGAGCCTCCAGAGGATGGATGGTTAAGTCTCTGGCCTGCGGATCTCTTGAGAGTTGTTTTTTATCTCTTTGTGGATGAGCTAATTTCCCTTGAGGTCTAGTTACTATCTTTCATGTATCTTACAAGCCATTTGCAGATCTCTAATGAAGAAGATTTGAATGTTTATGTGGGAGATATCTTCTTACAGGCAGTGATGTATGTGCACTCAGTTGAGCTTCTGCTACTAGCAGAGAATTTGCGAACCTATCATGAGCAAACATTTTGATGTAAGGGACATGCTTGGCATCCACCTTTGGAGGATGTTGTTTTGGAGCCTTGTCGACTCAAAAATGTTTTTCATAATTCTGATATCCAGTCTAGAATCTCAGTTATTGAGCTTTATTGCTAATCACCCATTATTTACTAAGTCCTTTTTTTAAGACCTTAATTTTTGTTGTTCTATTTATCCCTTAGATCCTGCAGATCTTCTTTCTTATTCCCTCATGTCTTATCATTTCCCTCTTTATGTTTCTCTGCTTTCACCTAGTCCTGACACCATTCCTGTCTTATCCTTTACCCCTTTAGGATTTCCTCATATTCTTGTTTTTACTACATGTCCTTTCGTTTTGCTGATTCTACATTATCTCCTACTTCTTGTGAACCTCCGCCTACCATTCCTCTTATTCCTTCTGTTTTTCTAGTAGAATCCCTTCCTACCTTTTTTATGTATTCTCAATATTTTCCACCTTTATCCCTTCATTTACCTTCCTTTTATGATCTATCCTATCCTCCATTATAATGCTCCCCTTTTAGTCTATTGCTCTCTCCATCCGATTACATTAACCTTCCTCCTCAGACAGTGCTGGATACCCCAGGGTATGATAGTGACATACTTCGTTGATGACAATGGACACTACATGATTCTGTGAACATGCCGATGTTTAACTGGCCTTTTATTCCAAGGTCCTGGGATACCTCTACAACATGTTCGAACTCTTACCTCCATTTTGATAGAGTACATGTTACTTCTGGGGATATTACTATTTGCATTGCAACTCATTTTTGCTAGTATCTTGCTTTCATGCATCAACAGTCCACTCTGAATACTCGAAAGAGTATCCCACAATTGCTGATTAATCCAAATGAGGATGTAGTTGTTGCTTACATGGATGTTATGTATTACTTTGCACAGGCCTTCCCTACCAGGTTCATAATTTTACTGGAAATGATGTATTATCTATAGTTCCTCCAAAATGTACCTCAGTACTTCGTAGATGATAACAAAGCCTTAGACCATCTTAAATTGAGTATGCAATTTAAGAAGAAATACCTTCATCCTACTTCGTAGGATGGTTTTCATGATTGTATCCTCTCTTTCTTAATGGAAACTTCTTATTTCTCTCCAAATTTTTGGGGATTTGTGCCATTCAGACTATATTTGTGTATGGGTATTTTTTGTGTTGGGTTTTGTTTGTTTTTTATATTATGAGGAGCTGATGAAGATGAAGCTGTGAAGATTGCTGATGATAGTTATAACATGGTTGTAGTGAGAATTTGGATGCTAAACTCTTATATTCTTTAACAGTTTGAGTTATTTTGGTTTTATGGTATTGGAATGGTTTTTAATGTTATTGATTTTCCTTTCATATGTGTTTTAGATACAGGTTCTATAAAGCTTATATGTTGGAGTTGTGATAGTAGCTTGTGATTTGAGCTGGATTGACTATTATTTTTAGCAAATATTAGAGATTTTATTCTTCTTTTTTTAAAGGTCGCCAGGACGCTTCCTTTCTAAGTGTGTGGATATGTTGAGTGCTAAAATGATATGTTTTTAAGGCTGATTTTTTGTTGTTTTTGTTGCTAAATGGTTATTTTTTGTGATGGATTGTTTGAATTTGAAGATGTTTTGAAGTGTTTGGAATGGTTTGAGTATGTTTGAAAGGTTTATGATGGTTTTTGATGAGGATATGTTGTTCTATAGGGTTTTGAAATTTTTTCTGTTTGGTTCTGTAAGGTCTGATTTTCTTCTATTTTGTTTCTGTTTTGGTAGTTGAGATGGTTGAATAAATGTTTTGAGAGATGGCTGAGGTTTTATTAAAAGGTTTATGAAAGATTGAATTGGTTTTGGTTTGGTTTTTATGGGTTTTATAGTCTCTCTTGATCTTCTGTAAGGCTCTGTAGCTTCTATGGTTCTGTTGTTCTGTATTTCTGTTGCTCTATGGTCTGTTCTGTTCGTTTCTGTTGAGTGTTATGTTGGATGTATGGATGTTTTGGGAAGTGTTTTTGTTTTAGAAAATGATGAATGGAAGCTCTATTCAAGTTAATTGAAGTGAAGAAGTAGCTGCTAAATATTCACAGAAGGTTATAAAAGAACAGTGACAGAAGTCAGATCTCATAGGACACTATGATGTCTCTGGTGCCTCTTCGCATCTGACATACCTTTTGGGAGGTGTATCCACGACCAAGGGAGGAGATTTGAGTTCCATTCTTGAGTATTGTAGTGAGTCTATGATGTATTATTGAGAGAGCAAGAGTATGTGAGAGAGAGAGAAGTGAGAGAAACTTAGTTCTATGCCTAAAAACAATGTATCTACTATGAGAGATAGAGAGAGAACTATGAAGACATTGAAAATGAATACCATGTGATTATTTCCATTCAAAAGTAGTGTATTCTTTTGTTTTCTTGTTTTATTATGATGGATTTTATGAAAAATTTGAAGATTATGGTTAATTCTATTAAATCCGTGGGAGATATCTACTATGATACTGCGTAAAGACTAGTTCTTTTCCTTGTTATGGTTCTCTAAAGAATGAAATAAAAGCTTGTTGATGTTACAAGATAGATTTTCTTGCAGTAGAAACCCCTTTTTCTTGGTGTTCCCCTTGGGGCTCCAATAATTAAATATTGAATTTTAGTCTTTAAATACTAAAAATTAATCTAATAATTATTTCGATGCCTTGAAAAATAATCCAACTGGCTAATAATTAAATTGGCTAGGCAACTTTCATTCCTAATTGTATTTGCGCCATCTTTGACCATCAAATTGGCATTAGGTACCATTAAATGCTACTTCTCTAGTGTCACCCAACTATCACTTATGGCCAAATGAATGACCTAGACCAACAACTAGCACTAAATACCACCAAATACCTATGGCACATAACTTATAGCAACTTTTCCTTTGACATCCCATGATTTCCTTAGGTCGCGGGCTCATAAATTTACTCTAATCCCACTTACATCTCACATGTGCAACATTTACTTTACCATGTGGTTAAAAATTAATCCATATATTAAGTGAGGTTTCAAAAATACATATCCTCATGATAGGGGATGTAAAATATGATAGGTGTCTAGGGGCTCTCAAAACAAGCTCCTTTGTAGCTTTTGTTGGGGGTAAAGGCACCTGTACCTATCCGCTAGTGTATTACTTGCACTGACAATACCCATGCTGTGTATTAGTTACATTGACAGTACCCACACTATGGGGGCTCTCAAAACAAGCTCATGTGTAGCTCCTATTGAGGGTAAGGGCGCCTTGCAGGTGGTGGGTGCCCATCACTGTCACTTTATTCTTTATTCTTTCAGTGACATTTGAATAAAGAGAAGGTTGGTCACACATTGTGATTGCTTGAGTTCCCACATCTTGTGTGTGTCTCTCTCTTGCTCTTGCTCCTTCCACCATAGCTCTTACTTCTACTCCATGCTTCCACTTCAAGGCTCACTCAACAACTAGTATCAAAGCCATTGCACTGGCATTGAAGAGCTCAACCTGACATTGTCTTAGCTTTTGGAGAAAAGCTTAGTTCACAGTTTTGATGGCAACGATGGCTTAGCTTGGAGAGGTATGATTTAGTGCTCTTCTTCTTCCCGGTTATAGAAGATTTGTTGAGGCTTTGGTCCAACCCTTCTACTAGCCCCAATAATCATTGCCTTGGGCTCCATTGTGGACAGAAGTAGCTACACCAAGAGGGGCTATAGGTAGCGTGTTTGTGCCTGCTGTCCTCTACCCCTCTTCCTACCTTATCTAGCACTTCTCTCGCCTCGTGTTTGGCCTCTATTCCTTGGCTAACTCTTGGGCATTCTCCCTTTGGCACCTTGGCATTGGTTTTTAGCTCTTAGAGTTGGATTTGAGCCTTCCCATTTCGATTCATGACTATGTATACATAATGGTCTGTTGTGTATTGTCTGTGATGGATAGCAAGTATTGAGCTTATCTCCACCTATTTGATGCTCTCAGGACTTGACATGGATGCTCGTATGTTAACTTGATGCTTGGTATGTTTCTTGGGCTTCTATTGAGCTCATTTGAATTAGTTTATAGAGTGTGTTTCATTACTGGAATAACAATGCAGTATACTAGTTTATCATCAGATATCTTGTATGCCTATTGCTCTTGAATGCTTCTCGAGCATTTTGGATGCTACAGTAGGATATACCATTGAACTTACATACTTGGTCATACTTATAGGTTGCTTTTGAGCTGAGATTCGAGCTTTGAATCTTGACATTGCTTATTACTCCCTGTTATGTATGGCTATTTGATGCTCCAGTAAGAGCTTGGAAAGTTACTTGGGTCGAATGCTCTCGGGTATATGCTACTTGGATTTTGGATGTATGGATGCCTTTCAAATGATATTTTGAGCTTTGTTTGCTCATCTAGCATTTGACTTTTGTTCCAATGGAAGCTGATACTTAACACTTGGATATTATATTGAGCATTTGGTTATGGAGTTTAGCTTGAGGGTCTTACAGTGAGATCGTGGACTTGGTGACATGTACATGCTCTTCTCATGGTTTATGTACATAGTTGATGCTTAGTGGGCTAATCGACATTACTCTTGGGCTGGTACCTACTATCTCTATCATGATGTTGTTAGTGATCTATGCATCTTGATTGGTTATGTATTGAGCTTCCATTACATTGCTCAATCCATTGTGCCTTCAATTGGTCTCCTTAGTTACTTGTGAGACCCACTCTATGCATGATGGTTATGCCTATGGGATATGTCTCACTCTGACACATTGATTCTTTGGTAGTTTTCAATGTTAGTTGCATATTCAATCACTACTAGTTGGAGCTATTCCCTGGCAATTGTAGTTTGTCTTATATCAGTGATTGCCCCCTTTTGGCATTGATATCTTACTGTTGTACTTTATTATTGATATGTTGTAATTGTAGTTTATTGTACTATTTATGCAAGTAGTCACCTCCATTTGACAATTCTTTGCATTACGTTTGTGGACAGTTCATCATTTGGTTAGTGCCCCTTCTTTTTCAACTTGATTTGGAAATGGTTTTGGGGCTAGTTTGCTGGTCATTACAACCACTTGTTTTTCCCTTTTGTGCATTTACTTGGTCTCATATGGCTAGGGATTCTAATGAAAGTGATATCTTTAATATTGACAAGTTGGATGCTACCACCTATAGCTATTGTAAGGCCCAAATCTAGCAAGTTTCAGTGCAAAAAATGCAAGTTAAGCCTTTGAAACATGAGGGTGTCAAGCCTAAACGTATTGATACAAATGACTGGGCTGAATTAGATGAGCTAGGTAAGTCCACCATCATATTATCCCTCTCTAAACATGTGTTCTATAATGTTGTCTTTGATGGGCAGTCCGTATGGGACTTATGGGAAAATATTCGCAATGTCAAGGACAAGTAGAGCCACGGTTCTTAGATGTATTATCTAACGTAACTCATGGACCTTCGCATGAAGGGACACTTCCATGTCATCCCACTTAAATGAGTTTCAAGGTATGAATCTTGCTTTCACTTCTTTCCCACTTGTTCCCACCCATTAAGACTTTCTCTAGGGGTTCAAAATACCTTGTTTACCATTTCTCAAGGCTCATTAGTGAGCAAAAATACTAGCTGACAACACCAATAGATCATCTTGATTTGCACCATTTTTTCAACTCATATCCCTAGCACTACTATAAGCATTGGCAGCTCTTTGTCTCTTATAGCACTTGACAAAGTTTGTCAACCCTCCCGACATTATTTGGGACCCATTTGAGCACTCTTTGCAAGTGAATACTTTAGCCATTATTTGTATACTCAAGAATTTTTTTGTCATACAAACAAGGACAACCATTACTTTATTGTTTGATCTTGATTGATATTCATACATCTATGTATTGATGTTGGGATACTTGATATATGTCTTTAGATGCTTCTTGGATTGGTTTGAGCTTGCTTAGCTTAGTTTTAGGTAGGGTTCTTTGCTATATATAAAGTGGAAAGCATGCATTAACTTGAAAAGAGTTATGTATTGAAAGCACAATGCTCCTTAGGTAAAACATATGCTTATGTGAATATTTGGCACTAATGTATGGGCTTGGACATGTCTATGGTGACATTTGAGGATCTTCTTTGAGATACATTGGATCTCTATGCCTATGTCACCCTATATTTATTACGCACACCATAATCACATACCTATAGGTTGCAGGTGGTGAGCACCCACCACTATCACTTTATTATTTATTCTTTTAGTGACTTTGGAATAAAGGAAGTCTGGTCACACATTGTGGCTATTGGAGTTGTCACATATGGTCTCTCTCTCTCTTACTCTATTCATCCATCTTCCATAGCTCTTGCTTTGCTCTTGGTTCTTGTTGTGTGCTTCTACTCAAGCTTTACCTTTTAATTTTCTCCTAGTCCATTAAATACAAGGATATAAGTGATCCATGGATCTACCATGGAAGTAGGCTCGATCTCTACCTTTTAATTTTCTCCCATAGTCCTTTACATACAAGCAAGGACATAAGTAATCCATGGATCTACCATGGTGATGTTTAATGCATTGACACAATGCATTCAAACATGTAGCTATAGCAGATTGAATGCTTCTATAGTAGGTTGAATACCAAAATACATGCAACTATAGTATACTAAATGGCTCTATGTTCCATGTAAGTTAGTGCATGCATTTCATTCATTACAATGCTCTCAAAATGTGTAGTAATACTTAACTTTCTTTGATTATACAAAAATCCATTGGCATATATATATTGATAAAAGATAGTAGAGTTGGTATTCTAAAATCTTTGCCTAGTAATAGAAAAATCAAAATCCAATGTTTATGTAGGAATCATGGCATCAAAATTGTGAACTTTAACAATAGAAATATGATTCAAGTACATATGTTTAATTTTATCAAAACCAAGTAGATGATGTGAAGAAACATGCTTATTAAACCTATGACTCAATGCATCTTTGCAACTACATTAGCATATCTAGGCTAGTATTGGATCATTGGATAAAAAATTTGAATGAAGGATGCCCATTTGATGGTGGTCAAAGATGATGATTGGCTCAATAAGTGTTTGATAGCTTGTTGGTATGTTTTGATAAGGACTTTCAAACCCATAAAATATTTCTTTGAAATGTATAGTGCATGCATTATAGCCACCAATAGTTCCTCATTATATGTGTTGTAATCTTGTTCTGAAGGTTTAAGTTTTTAGCTTTTGTAGGCAATGGGGTAATCATTTTGCATTAGCATTACATCTATCCCTAAACCACCAGTATCAATTACTAGTAGAAGAAAGACAGAGAAAAATCTAGCATATTGGAGTATAGATGTATGAATAAGCCTTCCTTCAGTAGTGGCTCTTGTCACCCGAAGTTACCCTTCTCAAGAAAGGATGATAACGATGCACCGTGCCAACAACCACCAGTCCAGAAGCCCAAGCAGAACTCCAGAGGTTCCTGTTGTGTGATGTTCCTAGATGCATCCTCAGAAGATAAGTCATCAAGCCAAGATGTAACTAATTTCCAAACCAAACCCAAAATAGCCCTAATACCAGCATACCAAGGAGCAAATTCAGTCCCCACTGAAAGAGGAAGTTGGTTCTAGTGGAGCATTAAAAGAGGAGACCACTCCCTTGAAGGAGTCAAATCTCTATCTAGAAGCAGTTCATGGGACTTTCATCTGTGAAGTGGAAGGTGAAAAGCATCTAATGTTCATGGATATTGATGGTACTGAATGTCACCTAAAGGTAGGAATCAGCCTCCCAAAAGAGGAACTATCAGTCCTGCATAACCTTCTAAAGGAGAACTTGGACATGTTTTCATTGTCGTACAAAGATGTGAAGGGCATTGATTCTATGGTGTGCCAACATCACATCTACCTAGAGCCTAATGCTAAGCTTATGAGCCAAAGACAGAGGCACATGAATCCAATTTACTTTGCCCTCATGAAAGCCGAATTGTTGAAGCTCCTTGAAGTTGAGTTTTGTTGAGATTTGCAATCACATCCATGCTGCCACATGCACACGCACACGCACGTGCACACACGTGCGCGCGCACACACACACACACATGCATGCACTCACGCACGCACACGCACACGCACACGCGCGCGCGCGCACACACACACACACATGCAAGATATAGAGAGAAATGAAAGGAAAGGATAGAGAGAAGGAAATGCCTTATTTTTATATATTAAAAATAACAAAATGAACCTCTACACCTATGCAACCAAAGCAATACCTAAACATAGGGGGTTGGGATGTTTGAATGGTGTGATTTGCATACTGATTGTTGCTGATTTTCTGATGCACATCATGTCATAGAGTTTGTGGTATGTTGAGTAAGAGGATAGTAGCACGAATTATCTCGGTGCTATCCTCCCTCTTATGGCCTAGATCCCATCATCTGATCTCCAAGAGATTGTTATCATGTCAAACTTTGTAAAAATGCAAGCAAAGATTAAAAGGACAAGTTGAATGAGTGTCTGAGATCCATCAATCAAGGATTGAAGCTTTTGAGGCTTGAAGAATCACGAGAGCGTAATCCAACTAGAAAACCATTTTGAGTGTAAGTGAGCTCAAAGAGTACACTTGAGGCTATGATGACTACCCAATCCACATTGTAAACTTCCTAGGTTATTCCTTTGCATGGTTAAGTGTTGTATTTTATTAAAGGAAAGACATGTGTTATATAATAGGCACAATGTGTGTTATCTTAATTTAGAACCTAAGCACTAGGAAAATCATCATGTATCACTTTATATGATTGGATTTTAGGAGGAATGATTTGCAGATCATATCTTTGCTTGTAACATATTCAAAGGAAGTTATTTTGGTTCTGTTGAAATGATTGCAAGATATACTTGTTGCATTGGAAAAGTGATGGTTTTCCTAACCAAAGATAAGTTGATTTATTCTTATGGAATATTCAATGTGATTGTTTGGTTGTTGTTATGGAAAAGAAATATTTTTGTAGTTTTTTATGATAGGATGATTTCCTTGGTTGTGTACTTTTTAGAAAGTGATTTGAAAACCTCATGGGTGGATCTCTAGGTATGCATTAGACCCTCCCTAAAGTTAGTCAATGGAAGCCCTTCACCGAGGGGCTAGTTTGGTCACACCAGGTGCTAGGACTGGATCCAAATGTGAGAGTCTCTTTATAGGGAGAATATTAGGCTATGAGGCAACAAGGATACCAGGGAGACTCTGGCTATAAATCTCTTAGGCATTGAGGACTAGCCTAACCCCTACAAGCTTGGGATGGCCTTCCCCCACCAAAAGACCCTAGTTAAGGGTGGATTGTACTGAGTCATGTGCCAAGAGAGTTGGACATAGCTATCCATGTGCTTTGGATATGGATTTTGGTTAAAATATGGAATGCCAATATAGCATTGTACCTAGGAGAAGGTAGAGGATAATTACATTGTTTAGTAACTATTCTCAAAAGATTGTTTGATATTATCTGTGTTTGTGACAATAAATTACCTAAAGGAACTAGTATTAAATGGTTAATAAAGGAAGCTATTATTGCATGTCAAACATAAATGCATTAGGTTAATTAAATAACTAAAACACACCATCAAGGAAAGCGTGAGGGCGAAATCTCCCAATGGGTCTGTCCTACGGATGGGTGATCTCAGTGAGCCAAGAGTTTTCCTTCAATGCGTTAGAGTTAGGATAATCTAGAAAAGAGCTAAATGATGGCCTTCTTAGATAGTTTTTTATCCTAACCTCGTGTTTTTAGGGGATTGGAGTGAGACCATGCCTTATGGGCAAAGGGGTTGATGTGCTACACTTCCCCTTCTTTCTTACTCTCTTTGAACCAAGTGCAACACATGTCCGCTTTGGTTTGAGTATTTTGTGCAAAGCATATGCATGAACATTGATGCTAGAAGAGCATTATGTGACCTTAGCCTAAATAGGGACCTGAATTCACATTGATCTTGTGAGAATGGCCAGAACCTTCACTATGAGGTGGACTTAAGTAAGTCTAGGGGACAAACTATGTGATATTCCAAGGAGTTCCTAATAACATTGCTTAGAAATATCTCTTGATAGACCATTAAAAATCATGCCACTTAAGGCTCTTTAGTTAGGCATGTTACAGATAGCACTATCTACAAATAAAAATAAATTGAGTATCATATCTATTCTAGCAAAGCATATCCATGGTAGCCTTTGGCAACCACATTTAAAAAATAGAATATATTTTCTTGCATATCATAAATCAAACGCATTTTTGGCTGCAAACACAAAGAATACATATTATCAGCTGAAAGCAATAGTACTAAAACTCCAATAAAAGAGATCACTCTTGGAAGAAGTTAGGCTACAATAATACTCTTGATCATGCACTTATTGCTCATTGGAATTTGTAAAGACAATTCACATGTTATCTAGGTTGATTAGGCTTAAAAAGTTCAAAATGGCCAAAAAAGAGAGTGCATCATTTTGCAAAGGCCTTGAGATCAAATTTTGTAGTGATGCTTTAGACCTCTACGTGCACCAAGATCCATGTATGCCTATCAAAAACAAGAGAATAGAAAGCTTGATCAATTATGCATATTGAGAACAAGGATAATTGTGTCCAGATACTAAATAAAACAAAAGTATAATTGGAGGGAGTTTATAATGGATTTGTTAATTTCCTCGACTTTGGGTGACACGAATGCATTGGACTCAATAACCACTAGCCTCTCCTAGCTAAGATCAAAATGGGTCCGAGTTGGGGGTGGGGTGGGGGGGGGGGGGGGGGGGGGGGGTCCACTCATCTAAGCTTGGTGATGCACTCATTCAATATAACATCAAGTTGCATGTTCAAAAATTATTGCTCCATATTAAAACAATCTCATGGGATTAGGAGCAGATGGAGCCTCATTCTACTTGGGTGGAGATAAGATGTTGGGGCTTGGGTTGGGGCCTTAGCTCGTAGTGATTGGGGCTAGGGGTTAGACTAGGATTGGGAATGGGGTTGGGGCTAGTGTCAGAATTCAAGCTAGGGTGTTGGATTGAGGCAAGGGTTGGGGCTAAGGTTGTGGATCAAGTTGGGGTTGCAGCTCAGATCGTAGCTAGCATAGTGGCTTAGGTTGTGATAACTAGGATTGCCGAGTTGCTCACAATCTCAGGTAAGTTACTCATGAATATATATGTGCATCATGTGGGTTCAAAATAAGGTATTTTTAAAATATAAATGTTATAAATTTTTTAATACAAAAGGGTGTAATATAAAGGGGTTATTTACAAATTGAATAGAAAAGGGTTATGCTTTATTCAAGAAAAATTCACAGATAAGGATATTTATAAATAGACCACGAACTCAGGTGATGTAGAGGATATACATATAGTAACTTCCCCGAGCTCACAATGAACAAGTATTCTTGGCATAGGAGATCAACCTCGTGGGGCAGGGGGGTTGACAATGTGGTGCGTGCAATGGTTTGAGATTTTGATGGTATCGAGAAGCTTGTCATAGTAGTGGAGCTACAAGTGGCATAGAGTGCTAAACACCCTAGACATGATCGTGACTCTATGGACATGGATGGCAAGGAATTAGGCATCTTTGAAAACTTCAATTATAAAGTCTTTGACAATATCCTAGAAAGTGAGAAGTGTCAAGATGGTCCTAATACCCCATCTCTTACTGCATTTGGGAGCAAACATTTCAAATACAAGGCATGGTACAATAAGCTACATGTGGGTGTATGCTATAAAACCCTCTGAAGATTGCATGATGTGCATGGTATCTCCATTTTCTTTTAGGGGATTGGAGGGATTGGGGTTTTCCTTTCTTGGAATGAGCCATATGCCTTGAATGCAAGGAAGGTGTAAGTTAATTATTACAAGGAATAATCAAGAAAGGGTTACCATAAAGTAGTGAAGGCCCCTTTGTGGTGACACAAGGAGGTCACATATGCTACCTAGTAGTGACCCTCATAAAAGACCCAATGTGAAGGGTCACCACCAAGCAATAGAGGACCCCTCATGACATAAGGAGGCCCAAACCACCCTTAGAGAAGACCCCAAAAGGTAATGTAAAGGCGTCAAAACCAAGTAGACAAGGCCCCTTTGTGAGACAAAGCGAGGCCTTAGAGTGCTTGGTGGTGACCCTAAAAAACAATCACAAAAGGTAATGGGAGGGGATACCACTAAGTAGAGACCTATTTGTTATCACACAAGGAGTTTCCCACATGTCCTATTGATGATAGAGGTGATACCATTAATTGTTTGATAGAGGCTTGCTTGTCACACAGCGAGGTCCCCCACATGCCTACTAGTGATCTATAGGAAACACATCAAAGAAATATGCATATAGGGTGACCAAATACATATGGAATATCATGTCAGGATGTGCATGTAAAAAAATAACAATGATATAACAGGTGAAAGAAACGTGACAAGAGAAACAATTGCATTACCAACTCTTGGCTAGCTCCAGTGAGCACATAATGAGGTAGGCAAAATGATCTCATAGAGGTGATAGGCTCATTTTGAGTGTGCAATATGTAGTGTAGTAGCATAGTGCTACAAAGATGAAAGGGGCAAGGAGAGTGAATTGATTTCAAAAATGAGTGGATTGATGGGGTTGGAGAGTGAGTATTGAGAAATAAGAAGAGAAAACAATGACATGAAAATAATGAGACAAGCGATGTGTTCTCACAAATATGAGGGGGGAGGGATTGGTTGGGAGTGAGAACTGAGTAATGAGAAAGTGAATACAATGATAGGTGAATAAAGAGGTAGCCAACGTGTTCTCACAAAGAAAGGAGGGGCAAGGAGAGTGTTTAGATTTGGGATATAAGTGAAGACATCAATTGTCTTTTGGGGGATAATGAGTAATTAGTAATGAGTAAATGAGTAGATAAGTAAACAAGTAGTGAATGATTCATAAGTAAATGTGTAATATGTAAATGAGCTACAACCTACCACATTCTAGTTGTTCACTCAAAACTTGCTATCATACCTGTAGTCTTCAACATCGCAACCAGCTCATGGTTTTGAAGGATAATGCTATATTATCTTTCGAGGGGGGAAATCTAAACATAATTTTCATTACATTAACTTATGAAGGATACTGTTGGACCAACTCGTTTTTAAAATTTTCTTATTTGGACAAGCAAAATGACCTATGAAAAGAAAAATGGCCCTCCTACTCCAAGAGGAAGAGAATAATAAAAAATAAGTCAGATGAGGAAGAAGATAGCATCACATTCAAGAGATTTTTCAGACATGAGGAAAGAAGGCAAAAAACAGAAAGGACAAGTACCATACTCGACATATTGTTCTTTGATAAAATATAATCAATTACTAGTATTATGTATTTGCAATATTGTTAAAATATTTTTTATTAGGATATGCTTGAATTATGCTTCCTAGAAAAGAAGCCATTTTCTATGTATCTTTCTTTTCCCTTACTCTCTCACTCTCACCCTTGCCCTTCCTCTTCAACTCTTACTCACTCATCCGTACTCTCTTGCTCTTGCTTACCCTTGCTCTTACTCAGTCTCACTCACCCTTGCTCAAGCACAATATGGTAGATCAAAGAGCACACCTAGTCATGGATGAGTGTGAAATGGAAAATCAAGGAGGAGTGCACCTAGCCATGGACGTTGCCCCATCTCTGCCTTAGGTGCTTTCCATCCATGTAACAGGTATGTGCTATTGCCAATTCTGTGCACCATTAGGTCAATTAGGATAGGATATAGAAAATAATAATCTAGATGTGGAAAACAAAATGTAGCCAAGAATCCTTAAGGCTATGCCACACACAAATTAATGAGCTTGTGTGGATGTTGGCTGGACTTTGGCTCATGAAGTTCACTACATGTCACCTCAAGGGATTCACTACATAACAATCCCCTATATCAAGTGTGTAGTTAAGGCCGATTAAAAATAGCATTATCTAGGAACTTTCTCTAAATAAAACACAAACCTTTTCTATTCAATCTATAAATAATCCCTCTATATGATACCCTTATGTACTTAAAAAACATGTAAAAATGATATATTTAAAATCCCTTCTTTTAAACCCTCATGATACTTATATAACTATGAGTGATCCCCTCAAGGACTTTGGGTTGTAGGATCCACACATAGTGCAAGTTTACCTAGATTGCACCAAGTGAAGACCATGCTATAGAACCTTTATAGAGAGAGAGCACACGTTTGGAGAAGAGAGAATAAATACCTCCCAATCCATTGTTGCCAATTGCTCTTGACTCCATCAAGTTGATGGAGTACCTCAAAAAATGGAGATACTCTACCAAGTGGCTAGAGTTCTAACACACTAGTTCACTGTGGTCAAATAAAACTTCTTCTTCTTTTAATGAAAATGTTAAAGTTAGAGTTAGAAAAAGAAAATTTTGAAAGAAAATGCACACATATATGAATAAGAATACAAAGGTGTTTACAATAGATTTCACCCCCTTGCCTTAAGGTTAGAGGAGAGATTTGCGGCTACATTGAGGAGATCTAGGTACAAAATACTTTTTTTGGATAATGTAGCATAATCATTTATTGCCATCAAAAAGTAAAGTAAAGATAATTACAGTGAGGCCTTAAGCCACTAGACTAAGGTTTTCGACAAAAAGCTTGTAAATTTAGTGGAAAACCCTATGTGGTTGAGAGTTATTCTAATTTCACAAAGAAGTATATCCAAACATTCATCAAGGGTTTCTGGGGATCCCTTCCAAATGTATAAACAATGACAAAATAAACTTTAAGTATCACAACAATGAGCAAGGAAACCAATTTCCATTAGGCTTCATCAAGGCCACCTTTTAACTATAAACAAGGCCACAAACATGTTGAAATTACTCTTGAGATTAGAATCAACTAGTTGGTTGCTTGGTTTTCCTCCACAAGGAAGCCTAACCATTTTTGATAAAGATTGATTATTACAAGGACTCATTTAAACTCATTTTTTTGATGTATAAAGGATATGGATATATAGTGACATCAACGGTTGATATTTACATTGCCCATATATTTGAGTAAACAACAATACTGGCATTGAAGCTAGACAAGAACTCATCTTGATTAACAAATCGATGCAACATAGACAAACTTAGTCTAGGGTACAAATAATGCTCTTTCTTTTAGATTTTGGTTTGGAATTTGGAGGCCTTCATGAAGATTACCAAAAAATAGGGCACCAAATATTGCTTCCCTTTGCTCCATTCTCCTCCTCTCTCGTTCATATTTGCAGAACTTCTTGAAGAGACGATCCTTTTCTTCTTTTGCTTTCTTATTTTTCATGTATTTTTTATGTCTGCTTTCAATCCTTGGTTTCACTTATTGGACTTGCAAAAGCAAATCTACTTTAAACCCAAATGTTGGATCTACATGTTCATGTTTAAAAATATCAAAATTTCATAAGGAATTATGGTTTTATCCTCACTTTATTTCTTGGTTTTTTTTAATTCAGGCTCTACTTGCCAACATTTCAGCTTGGTTCTTTGGTTGGTCTCCTTGTTATGGCACCCATGATTTATGGGAGTCTCACTATGTCGATTGCTTTGAGCACACCAATCATTCCTTGAGTGGAGTGGGTATGCAAAGCACTTCCAAAATGTCAATCTCCTTGGAGGATATTGTGGGCTTGGTGCTTGTTGGCTATGACAATGCTATTGTCCTAGCCATCTTGTGCATCTAATGTGGTTATAGTATGTTACTAGATGTTTTGGCTGAATTGTTGTGGTTGTAGTAAGTTTCTATTGAAGAGGGGGTTTAAATCTTCATGATGAAAGGAAGAAACTTATAGTTGTGATGATGCTTGCAAGAATGATGACAAAGTAAGGGGGGACAACATAGCTTTGCACCATCATTTGAGACAATATTGATGTCTCCTCTCCCTTTAGAGGAAGAGATTCTAGGTCTCTCTCTCCCTTGTCCAATCAATTTGTCTAACTTCCTCAATCTTCTATGAATCTTATTAACAATTAAAATTTTCAAGAAGCTTCTTGAGTCTTAGGTCTTGAGTGAAGAGAGTGGGGGCATACATGTGCCTATATGCAAGATGTTATTTTTGGCTTTTCTAAAAAGAAATCTAGATGTATATTGGAGAATATTGGCTAAGTTAACCTACAAAGAAAGGGTGAAATTTTTACATTGGCTAAGCGAATGACAATCACTTCAAGCAAAAAGAACCGCTCCTAGGTGAGGAGAGGCCTCTTATCACTCATTGTGGTGGCTCTTGTGTGGAGTAACCCCCAAGGGTCACTATCAAGTGAGAAAGGCCCCTTTGAGGTGGGGAGAGGACTTTTATTTATTGATGGTGCTTTAGTTTGTATAGGGTAATCCCTGTAAAGGTCATCACCAAGCGAGAAGGGTCCCTTTGAGGTGGGGAGAGGCCTCCTCACTCAATGGTAACCCTCATGTAGGGTAACCTTTGTAAGGGTCACCAAGGAACCCTCTGAGGTGGTTAGAGGCCTCGTATTGCTCAATATTAATCCTCATGCTCTGCTTGGTAGTCTTAGAGAAATTTATTTTGTGATCTTTGAATGCCCTTATTCTCTTGCAGCAAGCACATTGAAAAAAAATGAATGTTCCACCTAGAGCTAAATGATGATGATGTGGAAAAGACACCCACCAATAAACTTTTTATGTTTCTCCATCATGCCCATGCTTGCAAAGCTCCTGGGTTGTCATCCAAGTTTAATGCACCTTTCCCCCTTGAGAAGATTCTTCATTCCCATAGGATTGTTGTAGTATTCAAGGATTATTCATAGTAACATAGCCCGAGGGGTCGATCATAAATATATGTATGTATCACGTGGGTTCAACATAAGGGATTTTTACAATACCATTTTTACACATTTTTTACATACATAAGGGTTCCATATAAAGGGATTACTTACAAAATGAATAGAAAATGAAAAATTCACATATAAGGATATTTATAAATAGTCCTTGAACGCACATGATATAGAGGGTATACATATAGTGAATTACCCGGGTAACATAGTCAGCATTCAAGGCAAGCATTATGTTCATATAAATGATTTTGTGCCCAACAAAGTTGCAAATATCAATCTAAGTTGCTCACTTGAAAATATACCCAAGAATGCTATCAAAGTTGTGGACAACTACTCCATACACTCATATAAGTGTCGTATATTTAAATCTTTATTTTCATTTTTATTAATTTTTCTCTTCTAACAAATGACTTAAAGGCATTGCATGCAATGCATGTTGGAAACAGTAGCCAACCCATTATTTCTATCAAAGATTATTGAAGAGCAAGAAGAGATAATACCAATTGATCTAGAAGAAGAGAGAGTGGAGGCTACTTTGCAAATTTTCAAGTTAACCTTGGCTATTGTCCACAATTACCTTGAGACTACACATGGGGTTGACAAATGGGAGAAAGGAAGCATATTAGTGGCCTACCTTTACCTTGTCACATGAGATAGACTACATGCTATTACTTGATATGATAAACTTGCTAGACATTTGTAAGGACAATTATCTTATTGCATTGGCCTAGTTTAGTGAGGTTGACTCTAGGTGGGTTGAGGATAAAGTAGATCTCATCTCCTATGGTGGGGCTGACTTTGTAGTCTAAGATGCAAAGTTTGTGATGGGTAAGTAGATTCTCAAAAGGATGTTTGGCAAAGCCAGGGCTTATGGGGAGAAATTGCCCTCTGAAGAAGAAAGGATTGTAATTGTTGAATGGTATGGCCTAGCCAACGTGGGCATATCTGAGGTATCAACACCTCAAGAGGATTGCAAGGATACCATCACTTTGTAAACAAGGTGTATGAAAATTGATGAAAATCAAATTGTATTTATTCTTTGGTTTTTTTGTTGAATCATGGTACTTGGTTTTTTTCTCTAAGAAATGAAACTTTGCAATGGATCCTAGTTTATAATTATGGCTTTCTCAAGTGAGTAGGAGGCTCAAGGGCATTTGGTGCTATCACCTCTATGTCAAAAAAGATGCAGCTCTATCTCAATACATTGGTCAATTTGATTATAAAAGGTAATATACAAACAATAATTGGCTCATTATTTGTTCTAGAAAAGATAAAACATTTTCCAATAATGATGTATAATATATCTATGCTTTATAGATCATAAAATTCCATAAAGATTCCTCTCTGGACAATGCAAGGCTTTGCTTGCTTGCACTCAAAGTGTTAAGTAGGCTTTGCAATGGTTATACCCTCCTAGTAAATGTAGAAAAAGTCATTCTGATCTAAAAGAAGTTAACATTGCAAATGTTTGGTCTTAGGTATGGGTGTCAATCATTTAGAGCTTCTTATTATTATTGTATGCTGCTCATGCTATTGCATCGGGAGTTAAGAAACCAAGCAACCTAGAAAATACAATTTTTACAAGAAAAAAGGATGACTCATAGAATCTCTACCTCCAACTATGCTAGGACAAGTCTGATTCAAGCTAGCAAGGTTGCAAAAAGAAGAAGTTAATGAAGATGATGAAAGGCTAATAAAGAAGATGAAACCATTTTCTTCTAGCCCACATAGACTAGATGAATAAAGTTTTGATCATTGGGTAAACAGTATGCCAATCCTTGGCATTTGTATGAAGGCTTTTTCTTGGCCAACAAATGACTTTTATTTTCTTTAATATAATTTCCACTTTGATTGAAAACCTTTGCTTAACCTATTTTTAGGTCCCATTTGTTGTGCTACCTCTCCCTAGACACCAACCATTGTAAAACTTTCCATTTGTATGTGAACTATTATATGCTTCTTATCTCTGTTTTCTTTATCTTTGTAAAACAACCTCTGTTTGAATTTCGATACACATTCTTTGCTAATTTTGATCATTAAGAAAGGAAACTAATTTGGTTGTTGATTCTTGTGGTTATGTCCCATCCTTTATCCATCACTTAGATGCTTTCCACAATTTAGGGATACTTTGCATTAACAACCCTAGCAACATTATCACACTAGTTGAAACTAGTGCGGCTAGGCCAAGTTCCACATCTCTACACTAAAACCAATAGTTTGGTTGGCTACTATTTTGTCCACAGGTTATGAGACTTTGGCTCATTCTAATTTTTCTTGATTTGGAGGCTAACTTTTCTACCTTAGACTCTTGTCTTGTGGCATGGTGCTTGATAATCCTATAGCGCTTATGTGGAACATAGAGTTTGGCACTTTCTCTTTTTCCTAATCTTCTTGCACCAATTTCTTGACTTTCTCAATTAGTTCTAATAGTTTCTCAGCATTGAGATACTCTCTCTTCTTTGTAGTTCCAATCTTCTTAGTTTGTGTAATGGGCCATAGGAACCCTCCCCTAAAGATTTTTAAGAAACGGAAAATTTTTACTATCCCTAGTTCAAATTTTTTTACTCCCCCCTCTCTCCCCGCCGACAGCAATCGGGGGAGGGGAAGATTGAGTGGGAGTGGTGGATGATGGGGGGGGAGGCATGCAACCTCCACGTGGAGGGGTGGCCATGCCACCTACCTCCTCCCCTCCCCCATATAAGGGGAGGACTTCTCCCCTCCCCCCGGGCAAGAGAGGAGAGGAAGCTATGCCCTTCCATGCACGTCATGACCCCCCCCAATCAACTACTGCACGGCCTTGAGGCCGTTGATTGAAGGTTTCCCCCCCTCTTTGTTATGTGACGCGCACTCCCCTCCCTTGGGCTTCATCCATAATTGCCAGTCGTTGCCTAGGCCTCCGAACGTTGTCTCCTTGCATTTTCGCTGCAACAGTAGCCGTGGACGGACTTACTACTCTGCCACCCAGGGGACGACTTAACCCACCCTTTTTCCCTCATCGTCATACTGAAGCGGGCCCTGGGCCCTTCGACCGTAGTCACCCCATTAACTAAATGTTGCGGGACCCTCCCCGGGCCCCCCAAACACACTGCCTCCCTCCCTGGTTGCCACCCTGACCGGCCATGAGGAGAAAGGGAGAAGGAGAGGATAAGAAGGAAGCAGGGAGAGAAGAGAAGGGAAGAAGAGGGGAAGAAGGAGGAGGGAAGAGAAGGAAGGAGGGGGAGAGAGAAGGAGGAGGAGGGAGAGAGAAGGAGAAGGAGAGGATAAGGAGTGAGGAGAGAAAAAGGAGTGAGGAGAAAAAAAAAGAGGGAGAGAAGGAGAAGGAGAGAGGAAAAGAAGGTGTGGGAGAGGGAAGTAGAGAGAGAATAGTAGAAGAAGAAAAGGAGTAGGAGAGAGGTAGAGGAAGAGGAAGTAGAGGGACGTAGTAGAAGAAGAGAAGAAGAAGAAAAAGAGAGGGAAGGAGGAGAAAAGAGGTGGGAAAGAAGAGAAGGAGAGAGAGGGAGTAGAGAAATAAGAGAGAAGGAAAAGAAGAGAAGGAGAGAGAGAGAGAGTAGAGAAATAAGAGAGAAGGAAAAGAAGAGAAGGGGAGAGAGAGAGTAGAGCAATAAGAGAAAAGGAGAAGAAGAGAAGGAGAGGGAGAGAGAGTAGAAGAGTAAGGGAGAGAAGAAGAAGAGAGAGAGAGAGAAAAAGGAGGAGAGGAGAAAAAGAAGAAGAAGAGAGAGAAAGAGAGTAACCACCACAAGTCACCCAAACCACTCTCTCGGCAAGGAACCCCATCCAGCGGTCTTTTCCAACCGAACGTGTCAAACCAAAATCGTTAAGGTCCGAACTGCCCAATCTCCACGAGGCAAATGGCTCCTAAGAAGAAAGTCACGGGAAGCGTAGCATCCAAGCCACCGGTAATGCTGGTGGGGCGAGCGGAATGACCAACGCAGCACACACGAATCAAGCCCAGGTTCTAAGCATAAAAAAATAATTTAGAAATTATTTCTCATGGAAGGGATGAAAGCATTAATGTCATGCATAAGGTTTTGTTTATTCTAAGAACTAAGTTGCATGCGCGAAACGGTAGAGGTTGAATTCGCATAAGACTTTACGCACGTAAAATGATAAGGTTAACGCCTTACCTCACATGAAATGATAGCTTTTACTCACGTAAAATGATAATGCTAACGCCTTACCTCACATGAAATGATACCTTCTACACACATAAAATGATAAGATTATCGCCTTACTTCACATAAAATGATAGCTTTTTAACCAGTTCAGTGCATGAACAGTCATTTAGAATTCACGTTTTGCAATCATGGTTAAAAGAAACACATGAAATGTTAATTTTTGTTCATAAGATACACTTGCCTCGTTAGACAAAACCCTAGACTTTCATAGACGCAAGTCATATGTGATCCGGTGCATTAGAAATAAGTACTCATTTCCAGGAATAAGGAGAGATAAAAGTCATTTAGGGGTACAACTATACTAAATGCACAACGTGCATGATGGTTGGGAAATCCTACATAGAACCGCACTAAGAGAATTGGGAGAATCGCATGCATCTAGGTTGCATCTTAAAAGTTTAAATGAAGAATCATGTGTTGCCATGTGTGTTAACTAAGCTTGGTTGGAACTAGGGATTAAAAGACTCTCAGTTGGGTTGTGAATAAGGCATGTCCATTGCCTTGTTTGACCAGCTAATGCTTGAGTTAGGAATTAAGATACCCTAAGGTAAAACCCAAGGAAAAGGGGCAAGTATAAGTCAACTTACCAAGACCATTTTCTCTTGTTGGAATTATCGGGATCTCGCCAAGTCGTGAAAAGACCCAAGATCAGGTGTTGGGAGCATCCGGGAAAAAGGAGTCACACCTTAGCAGTCAGTCGCACAAACAACCTCCGAAATGTTCATGCTTGTACTTAGGTACATTATTTGATCTCTTTGCTCAAGGAACTAATTCAAGGAAAACACTTAATGCTTCAGGTTGAAAGCCTGGAGGGAGAGGCAGGAATAGTTACCTCCGACTGTCTGCCTGGCCCTATCCAAGGGGGTTGTTAGCCGTGCCGGGTATATGGACCTAACCCGCCACGAGAGGTCTCTCCGTCGGTACTGCTTGGAGCGGGAGGACGCTTGGGTGCCAGGGAAGGCTCTAGCTGTAAATCCCTTGCCTCCGGATCCCGCACAAGGGACCGACGTGACTCAAGATGGGATCTCGAGCCCCATGTACTAGTCAACGGGCAGAACTTGGAGCAGCAATCCTGTAGATTACTGGGCTAGCCTTCGGGCATGATATTGGATGTACTCCACGATTTTTCTTTTTAATAAAGAGCAGTTATTGAAGAAAAAGGAACTTGCTTGGCATTTTTTTTGTGTCAATGCCTAAGTTATGTGAAGGAACCCGTGATTAATTTGTTTAATTAAGGAAGCTGATTTTGCATGTCAAAACGTAATGTATTAGGTAACTAGATAACTAAAGCAAATTGAGGAAAGTGCGATGGACGTGACTTAGGTCCGTCCTACGGAAGGATGGTCCTGGTTAGCTGGGAATTTTTCTCAAATGATGAGAGAATAAGACAATGAAGACCTAGTGTCAGTAGATGTAGAATTTTTGGTTTATTCTGTTTTAGGGGAAAGGAATGGGACTATGCCATATGGCAGAGAGGTTGAGCTTCGCATCCCTCTCGTTTCCCATTCTCAATGAACCAAGTGCAGCTTGAAAACGCTTCATCTCTGTTGTTCCTATGAAAGGTGGTACAACTAGAGCTCGACGCTAGCTTATTCCTAGAGACTTTGCTGATAGGAAAGGAATCCTGACATCAGGTCGATCCGAAGTGGGAACGGCTGGATACTTTCGCTCGGGGAAGACTCAGGAAGACCTAGATTGCAAACCCTGCATCATTCCCTGCAAGTGCTAGGCGGAGCCTTCTAGACCCTCCTCCCGATGGGCTGCTATAAGACGTGTCCCGTAAGCGAACAAACGGGCACGTTACAGTTGGTATCAGAGTGAACCAATGGGATCTAAGATTTACAAAGAAACTTAATGGAGGGAATAAGGGGAGAGCCATGGGAAGGTGAGTGGAATAGAGCAGTGTTTACTGTTTAGAACATTTCCTTGCTCACTTTTGGATACTGGGCTACAGAGTCACGAAGCATGGAACAAATTCTTGGTGTTCCAGGTTATGTTTATGACTGCAATGCGCACTTTGGATTATTGACAGAGGCTAGGCATGATGAATATTTTGGACCGCATCTATAATCCTTCACCCCTCTATGCGAAACGGAGATGGACAGGAGAATCAGGAATATATTATATAGCAACCCACCGACTCGCATATCTTCATACCAACTTGAAGAGAATCAAGTGGATGGAGGATTTAAAGATCGTGAAGCTGTTCATCTTTGTGGAAGCTCACGCAAACGCAACCGTGCATGTTGGCAGTCGACAAGTCAAGCAGAACAAGTATGTGTATGAAGAAGTGACTCGGGTGATCCCTGCCGACAGAATCAAAGTTCTGGGGCGTTATGAAAAGAACCCGTATCAAAGGAAGTGATACCCCAAGCTTCCTTTGACTTATCGTTTCCTGAAAATCCATGACCCCACTCCATATTATTACTCAGTCCCTATAGCCGACTGTAACACAATCCTATTTTCCCTAAACTGATGCACCAATCAGCTTGTTCTACTTTCCCAAAAATAAATGTACTCAAAGGGCTATGCCCTCATGAATGAACAAGATTTTTACTATTGTATATCTTGACTGTAAATGTTGGCAACCGAGTTAAGTGATTAGGTCACTTGGCTGAAAGCTGTGCTAGTCATGTCAACATAACATGAGAAATGTTTGATAAGGTTTTAACATAAAGAATCATATTGTCCAAGCGCAACCCCAAGTGCAGGTTCCAACTCCGACCCCTACACTAAGTACAGTTGTGATTCAAGAGAAGAAGTTCCTTCTCAAACAAATCAAGCCACCTGAGTTCGATGGCAAGGAAGGATTGTTCAAACTGACGTCGAGATCTGGATCGAGTCCATGGAGGACTATTTTGAGGCAGCAGGAACTGCACCTGCTAACCAAGCTATGCTCGCCAAACTTAAGCTTACAGCGAAGCAAGACTTTGGTGGAAACAGTGGTGCAGAGTCCAAGGGATCTCGGAAGGGACAGTCACTTGGGAAAAGCTTAAGGAAGCTGTGCGAGGGAGGTATCTGCCCCCTACCTACCGCACACAGAAGATGAACGAATTTTATGAATTGAAGCAGCTTGGACTATCCCTTGATGCATATTATTCAAAGTTCGTTTCTCTCTTAAATTTTGTGCCACAAATGGATATGGCACAACAGATGTCAAAGTTTTGTGCTGGGTTAAATCCACTTATAAACACCCGCTTGGAATCAATGCGCCCAATGGACCTACAAGATGCACTCATTCGAGCTACACCAATAATACAGGAGGAGCAGACCAAGCCAAGGAACAACAGGACTTGGCCTTACAGGGATCAAGAACAAGGGAATGTATAGGGCTCAGGCTAAGAGAGCAAAGGGTCAGAATCAGGGACAAAGGAAGAAAGCTAGGACCAATGCTGTCAACAACTTTGTTCCTACACAAGGTAATGGCCGCAATCTCCATTGCTTCCATTGCAATGAGCCTGGATACTTCAAGAGGCAGTGTCCCAAGCTTAGCAGAGGACAATGCCAAGGGCCATTCCAAGGAGCCGCCCATGGCCAAGGAGCCACCGTCATGGCCAATGCTGTCAACAACTTTGTTCCTACACAAGGTAATGGCCGCAATCTCCGTTGCTTCCATTGCAACGAGCCTGGACACTTCAAGAGGCAGTGTCCCAAGCTTAGCAGAGGACAATGCCAAGGGCCATTCCAAGGAGCCGCCCATGGCCAAGGAGCCACCGTCATGGCCAAAGGGAGAACCTCCAGTGTTGCCAACAAGGAGCTGGGTGATGAAGAAGATCCATCCATGGATGCTGGCATTGAGAGGATAACGGTTCATGCCGCTCTTCACAAGAAGGGACCGAATCGCCAATTCTCGGTGATCCAATCTCCATCGGATTATGAAGGTAAAAGCTTCAAAACCCTAATCGATTGTGGCAGTACACATTTCTTCATTTCACCGATCTGTGCAAAAAGACTAGGGATAGCCACAATAGACGCACCTACTTTACTTGTGGAATTGGCATATGGTCGTGAGGTCTCTTGTACTAGGCAAACTGCTAAGGTGAAATTCCTACTGGGTGGGAAGCCGACTTCGGTGAGATTCAAGGTAATGAACCTAGGTGTCCACGAATGTTTGCTCGGAATGGATTGGCTAATACCCAATGATGCCCACATCCACTGTGGAAAGGGCCAAGTCTCCTTCCGAAATTCTGAAGGGGAACTAGTTACAACTCAAGGAGAGGCTGGTAAGCCAAAAATACAGCTGGCAAAAGCAACACAGATTATAAAGGAGTTAGAAAGGGTCTACCCGTCTATCTGATTAAACTGAATAAGCTAGATCAAAATCAGGAATCTAGGGAAGAACCCTCATGGTTAAAGGAATACGCAAATGTATTTCCTGAAGAGCTGACAGAATTTCCTCCTCAAAGGGAAGTCGACCACAAAATCAAGCTGGCGCCAGGAGCTGCACCTGTTGCAAAGAGACCGTATAGGATGTCCATCCCAGAAGCTATTGAATTGAAAGAGCAACTCAAGCAACTGTTAGACCAAGGCTACATCCATCCTAGCAGTTCGCTATGGGGAGCTCCAGTGCTGTTCCAAAAGAAGAAAGATGGAACGCTTCGGCTATGCATTGACTACAGAGGGTTGAATCAATCAACCATTAAAAACAAATACCCCATTCCAAGAATAGATGAATTACTTGACCATCTTCAAGGTGCAAAGATCTTCTCTAAGATAGATCTCAGATTTGGATATTATTAGATAAGGATCAAGGAAGAAGATATCCCGAAGACTGCATTCAGCACAAGATATGGACACTTTGAATTCCTAGTGATGTCATTCGGGCTGACAAATGCTCCTGCTACCTTCAACAGGCTAATGCAGGATATCTTTAGGCCCTATCTTGATGACTTTGTACTTGTCTTCTTTGATGATACCTTTGTCTACTCTAAGCAAAAAAAAGATCACGAACCTCACCTTCACATTGTTCTTGAAACAATGAGAGCACACAAGCTTTATGCCAAGAAGAAGAAGTGTGCATTTTTCAAGCAACAGATTTAATATCTGGGATTCATTATATCAACGGAAGGAATTTCGATGGATCCAGTCAAGGTCAAAGACGTTCTGGAATGGCCAACACCAAGTTCTGTCAAAGAAATACGTAGCTTTCTTGGATTGACAGGATAGTATAGGATCTTCATCAAAGATTATGCTTTGATTGCAGCACCTCTGACTGATCTACTAAAGAAGCAAGTAGCAATTGTATGGTCACCTGCTGAGCAAACCAGCTTTGACAAGCTAAAGCAAAGCTTAGTATCAGCACCCATCCTAAAACTTCTTGATCTTAGTAAGGAGTTTGAAGTGGTAACTGATGCTAGCGCACTTGCCCTAGGATGTGTGCTTATGCAAGAAGGTCATCCTATAGCATATTCTTCAAGGAAATTGAAGAGCCATGAAAGAAATTATGCTACCCACGATCTGGAGCTGTTGGCTATCATCCATGCTCTCAAACTTTGGAGACATTACTTGCTAGGTAACAAATTTTCCTTAGTGACAGACCACAAGAGTCTTAAATGGATATTCACCCAGAATGAGCTTAATATGAGGCAACGTCGATGGATCGAAGTGCTGGAAGAATATGACTTTGAAATCAAGTACATGCCTGGAAAAGAGAATGTAGTTGCCGATGCACTCAGTCGCAAGGCATTCCTAAACTCTCTTATTTTGCAGGATCCATCAACAGCAAGATCTCTAGCCACAAAGGTATCAATGCCAAACAACCCAATTAGAAATTGCTAAGGGAGATCCCCATCAAAGATCAAGACCCGAAGCTAAAGACGAAGTATCAAGAATTCTCTGTTAGTAGTAAACTTGTCTACTTTAGGACAAGATTATGTATCCCTACTAGCCAATCACTCAAGCAGAAGATAGTTTGGGAAGCCCATAACTCCCCTTTCTCAGGACATCTTGGCTATGCCAAGACCCTTAATGCGGTCAGGAAGAGATATTATTGGGATATGCTCAAAAGTGATGTTCTCAAATATGTCACAAAATGTTTGTCTTATCAATGCATTAAGGCAGAACATATCAAAATGCCAGGGAAATTGCAACCACTTGACATTCCCCAAATGAAATGGGAATTCATTAGTATGGACTTTGTTATTGGCCTACCCCAAGTTCAGGGAGGATACAACTCTATTATGGTTGTAGTAGATATGCTCACCAAGGTTGCGCATCTCATCCCTGTCAAGACAAACTATAAAGCCTCAGACATCGCAAGATTATTCATCAAGAAAATATTCAAACTGCATGGGTTACCCAAAAGAATCATTAGTGATCATGACTCTGTCTTCACATCACACTTCTGGAGGGCTATCTTCGAGGCCATTGGGACTCAACTCTATTACTGTACAGCTTACCATCCCCAAACTGATGGTCAAACGGAATGAGTCAACCAAGTCATTGAAGATATGCTTAGGGCATACTGCTGTCGTGAACCCAAAAAGTGGATTCAATATTTGCCACTAGTTGAGTTTGCCTACAATGCTTCTTACCAACAAAGTATTCAAATGACCCCTTTCCAAGCATTGTATGGGCACGATTGTCGTACTCCTTTGAGCTTCTCGGATCCAACCTTGAGGGTTGAAGATTCAAAGCAGATGCTGGAATACATAGGTGACCAAATCAAATCAATAAGACAAGACATCCAAGCCGCCAAGGATAGACTGAAGGCTTACGCGGACTTGAAACGGCAAGACAAATCCTTTGTTGAGCATGATATGGTCTTCATCCGCGTATGCCCTAAAAAGAGTTCATTGTCCTTGGGAGAATACAAGAAGCTAAGTCCAAGGTATTGTGGACCTTATAAGATCACTAAGTGCCTAGGACCTAATGCTTATAGACTACAGCTGCCCGCAACCCTAAAGGTTCATAATGTATTCCACATTAGCCTATTGAAAAAGTATCTACCTAATCCAAATCATGTACTTGATGATTAGCAAGTTGTAATGCCTAGCCAAGGAGTCCTTGAGCTACGGCCTGATAGGGTCCTAGATGTCAAGGAGAGGCATTTGAGGTCAAGGACCTTGAGAGAATACCTTGTCCAATGGAAAGATTATCCGGAAGAGGATGCCACCTGGATGGACGAAGATACTCTCAATCAACAACACCCCCAGGTCCTCTCGAGATGAGGACATCTCGATTCCTCTAAGGGGGAGAGAATGTAATGGGCCATAGGAACCCTCCCCTAAATATTTTTTAGAAAAGGAAAAATTTTATTATCTCTAGTTCAAATTTTTTTACTCCCCCCTCTCTCCTCACTGACAGCAGTCGAGGGAGGGGAAGAGAGAGTGGGAGTGGTGGATGATGGGGGGGAGGCATGCAACCTCCACGTGGAGGGGTGGCCATGCCACCTACCTCCTCCCCTTTATATAGGGGAGGACTTCTCCCCTCCTCGAGCAAGAGAGGAGAGGAAGCTACGCCCTTCCATGCACATCACGGCCCCCCCCCGTCAGCTGCTGCTGCAGGGCCTTGAGGCCGTCAACTGAGGGTTCCCCCCCCCTCTTCGTTCGGTGACGCACACTCCCCTCCCTTGGGCTTCATCCATAATCGCCAGTTGCCGCCTAGGCCTCAGAACGCTGTCCCCCTGCGTTTCCGCCGCAACAGCAGCCGTGGGCGGACTTACTGCGCTGCCACCCGGGGGACAACTTAACCCACCCTTTTTCCCCTATCATCATACTGAAGCGGCCCTTGGGCCCTCCGATCATAGTCACCCCATTGACTAAACGTTATGGGACCCTCCCTGGGCCCCCCAAACACGCCACCTTGCCACCCTGGACGGTCGTGAGGAGAAAGGGAGAAGGAGAGGATAAGAAGGAAGGAGGGAGAGAAAAGAAGGAAAGAAAAGGGGAAGAAGGAGAAGGAGGGAGAGAGAGAAGAGGAGGAGGAGGGAGAGAGAAGGAGAGGATAAGAAGGAGTGAGGAGAGGAAAAGGAGTGAGGAGAAAAAAAAAAGAGGGAGAGAAGGAGAAGAAGAGAGGAAAAGAAGGTGTGGGAGAGGGAAGTAGAGAGAGAATAGTAGAAGAAGAAAAGGAGTAGGAGAGAGGTAGAGGAGAGGAAGAAGAGGGGGATAGTAGAAGAAGAGAAGAAGAAGAGAAAGAGAGGGAAGGAGGAGAAAAGAGGTGGGAAAGAAGAGAAGGAGAGAGAGGGAGTAGAGAAATAAGAGGAAGAAAAAGAAGAGAAGGAGAGAGAGAGAGAGAGAGTAGAGAAATAAGAGAGAAGGAAAAGAAGAGGAGAGAGAGAGTAGAGCAATAAGAGAAAAGGAGAAGAAGAGAAGGAGAGGGAGAGAGAGTAGAAGAGTAAGGGAGAGAAGAAGAAGAGAGAGAGAGAAAAAGGAGGAGAGGAGAAAAAGAAGAAGAAGAGAGAGAAAGAGAGTAACCACCACAAGTCACCCAAACCACTCTCTCGGCAAGGAACCCCATCCAGCGGTCTTTTCCAACCGAACGTGTCAAACCAAAATCGTTAAGGTCCGAACTGCCCAATCTCCACGAGGCAAATGGCTCCTAAGAAGAAAGTCACGGGAAGCGTAGCATCCAAGCCACCGGTAATGCTGGTGGGGCGAGCGGAATGACCAACGCAGCACACATGAATCAAGCCCAGGTTCTAAGCATAAAAAAATAATTTAGAAATTATTTCTCATGGAAGGGATGAAAGCATTAATGTCGTGCATAAGGTTTTGTTTATTCTAAGAACTAAGTTGCATGCACGAAACGGTAGAGGTTGAATTCGCATAAGACTTTACGCATGTAAAATGATAAGGTTAACGCCTTACCTCACATGAAATGATAGCTTTTACTCACGTAAAATGATAATGCTAACGCCTTACCTCACATGAAATGATACCTTCTACACACATAAAATGATAAGGTTATCGCCTTACTTCACATAAAATGATAGCTTTTTAACCAGTTCAGTGCATGAACAGTCATTTAGAATTCACGTTTTGCAATCATGGTTAAAAGAAACACATGAAATGTTAATTTTTGTTTATAAGATACACTTGCCTCGTTAGACAAAACCCTAGACTTTCATAGACGCAAGTCATATGTGATCCGGTGCATTAGAAATAAGTACTCATTTCCAGGAATAAGGAGAGATAAAAGTCATTTAGGGGTACAACTATACTAAATGCACAACGTGCATGATGGTTGGGAAATCCTACATAGAACCGCACTAAGAGAATTGGGAGAATCGCATGCATCTAGGTTGCATCTTAAAAGTTTAAATGAAGAATCATGTGTTACCATGTGTGTTAACTAAGCTTGGTTGGAACTAGGGATTAAAAGACTCTCAGTTGGGTTGTGAATAAGGCATGTCCATTGCCTTGTTTGACCAGCTAATGCTTGAGTTAGGAATTAAGATACCCTAAGGTAAAACCCAAGGAAAAGGGGCAAGTATAAGTCAACTTACCAAGACCATTTTCTCTTGTTGGAATTATCGGGATCTCGCCAAGTCGTGAAAAGACCCAAGATCAGGTGTTGGGAGCATCCGGGAAAAAAGGAGTCACACCTTAGCAGTCAGTCGCACAAACAACCTCCGAAATGTTCATGCTTGTACTTAGGTACATTATTTGATCTCTTTGCTCAAGGAACTAATTCAAGGAAAACACTTAATGCTTCAGGTTGAAAGCCTGGAGGGAGAGGCAGGAATAGTTACCTCCGACTGTCTGCCTGGCCCTATCCAAGGGGGTTGTTAGCCGTGCCGGGTATATGGACCTAACCCGCCACGAGAGGTCTCTCCGTCGGTACTGCTTGGAGCGGGAGGACGCTTGGGTGCCAGGGAAGGCTCTAGCTGTAAATCCCTTGCCTCCGGATCCCGCACAAGGGACCGACGTGACTCAAGATGGGATCTCGAGCCCCATGTACTAGTCAACGGGCAGAACTTGGAGCAGCAATCCTATAGATTACTGGGCTAGCCTTCGGGCATGATATTGGATGTACTCCACGATTTTTCTTTTTAATAAAGAGCAGTTATTGAAGAAAAAGGAACTTGCTTGGCATTTTTTTTGTGTCAATGCCTAAGTTATGTGAAGGAACCCGTGATTAATTTGTTTAATTAAGGAAGCTGATTTTGCATGTCAAAACGTAATGTATTAGGTAACTAGATAACTAAAGCAAATTGAGGAAAGTGTGATGGACATGACTTAGGTCCGTCCTACGGAAGGGTGGTCCTGGTTAGTTGGGAACTTTTCTCAAATGATGAGAGAATAAGACAATGAAGACCTAGTGTCTCTAGATGTAGAATTTCCGATTTATTATGTTTTTAGGGGAAAGGAATGGGACTATGCCGCATGGCAGAGAGGTTGAGCTTCGCATCCCTCTCGTTTCCCATTCTCCATGAACCAAGTGCAGCTTGAAACCGCTTTGTCTCTATTGTTCCTACGAAAGGTGGTACAACTGGACCCTGACATCAGGTCGATCCCAGGTGGGAACGGCTGGACACTTCTGCTCGGGGCAGACTTGGGAAGACCTAGATCGCAAACCCTGCGTCATTCCCTTCAAGTGCCAGGCAGAGCCTTCTAGACCCTCCTCCCGATGGGCTGCTAAGACGTGTCCGCACAAGCGGACAAACAGGCACGTTACAGTTTGAGGGACTATAGCACTCAGTACTAGACACAATCTTATTGGTTGGCTTAGTGGTAATCCCTTCACTTTATAATAGTAGTTTCTTTGCTACTTTCTTTTCCCTCTTATTGACATTTTTCTTCCTGATAATGGATCTATTAACAATGGACAGTCTTGGAATGCTTATGATAGTCTTCTTGCTTTGAGCTCTCATAATATCATTGAATTATATTAGTATGATGTCCTCATCTTGTGAATCATCTCTACTTCAAAGAGTGTGAGAAGCAATCATGACATGATGACTTTAGTTGTGTTGGCTCTCTACTTAGGATAGTGAGGATACATGTGTGTTATGTCACATTTAGGGGTCATTGATCTGCTTATTGACCATCCTTGGGAGGTTCATTTTCCTATGGACATCTTGAGGATGCATGTTTGGGTTGTCCGCAGTTCTAGCATTTGATGGGATCTTTAAATTACTTTAGGGATCTTCCTCTTCCTTGCCCTAATATCATGACATGTATGGGTTGGTAGTCAATAAGGACTACATTACCATCCTCATCATAGGTTTAATGTAAAGGTTCATGTATTCTTCTTCTTTGGCTAGTTTCTCTAAATGATGGGCAAGACCCTCACTTAGAGGATGAGTGATTATTGGGGCTAGGGATTGAGATATTTCAGAAGGATTGATTTATGCTCTCTATACCACTAGTTTCTAATAGGTGGGAGTTGGCAACGTTGATTACATAGGCCTAGATAGTATTATGTGCCATTGTGCCACCATGGATACAAATTGTTAAAATGGTTTGCATAGGGAAAGTACCTAGGAGCTCAATAGTAGGTCAATTTGTCTACATTGAGGGTACAAAATCAAAGAGGCATGGATCACTTAGATGGGAGTTGCTCACCCTCATGCTGCACACATTGAGCATGTTGCACATATATCCATGGTTGCTTTAAGGCACCATAGAGCGTTTCTAGTTCAAATTAGTAGTGTTGGAATGTTGTGAGACGGTCTTGCACTACATTGAGCTTTATGCTATTTCTTGCATCACCTTCACAGCTATGGCTTTTATCTCGATTTCTCTCTCTATGTAAATCATTGATACATATGGCCTTGTACAAGACTATGTTCAAGTTAGACATGTCCAACATCAAATTACTAGCCATGACTTCATAAATGTGTGCATCTCTGATTCCCTTTACAAATGATTTTTTGATTGCCTTGGCATTTGGCCTCTCTCTAAGGGGGATTCAATTATGTAGGATTTTGACCTTAAAAACATACTAATGCATGTTGTCTTCTGGTTGCTTGCATGTCCATGAGCTATATGATGAGATAATTCCCATGATTAGGTTCTATGAACCACATGATGAACAAGTCCTAGATGTTGGAGAAGCACATTTTCTCATTAGTGTCTAGCCTTATGAACCATGTTATGACTTTGCCACTCAAGAAAAGTTGGAGGCTTGTGCATTGTTGTCATCTATGGTGATGTTGTGTGCCTCACACACTTACTCAAATTTCTCTACAAAGCTATAGGGGTCATCCCCTTCTTTATACTTTTATATTTTCTTGGTGACCAAGGGAATCTTTGGTCAATCCCCTTGAACCATGGTGCAATACCAAGTCCTATCAATAGAGAGTTGGCAATACATGTTCTGGTGTGAAGCGCGTATGATAGTCTCTACTATCGTAAATTGATGACTTAATCACTAGAGGATCTTGTGATGTGTGATGTACAAAAACCTCCTTATATCATTGATCTCATGCTGTAGGCTTTCCTTCTTATGTGGGGTAGCTATGGTTAGCTTCATTAGCTTATCTAGCATGTCCTTGCTTCTTTTGGCCAAGGTCCTCTAATCATATGGTGACACCTCACTAATGTCCTTGTTGGAAATAGCCCAAAAGATTTCCAAACTCATACTCAACTCTTCAGTTTTGTCTTTCAATAGTGCATCTTTCTCCATTATTACATATTCTTGCAAGACTATTTGATTAGGTTTGTTATTAGTTCATGTTATTAGTTCAAATATTGTTCCTTTGAAGTTTACGAGTTTAACCTCAAAATTTTGGTTTTGGTATTCAGATAGTGGATTCCTTCTATCATCAAGGGTTTTGTTAGTTTCTCTATTCGATTGCTAAAGTTTTTTTCAAATTCAATCAATTTTTATTAAATCCTCCATTGCCTTGTGCTAAAACATGCTCTCTTTTTTCCTAAACAATGTGCTTAATGCAATTCATGTTTTTCAATAGTGCATTTGTGATCAATCAAGCTTTTTGCTTTCAAAAACAATTAGTCATTATCAAGTAAGAAATCCCAATCATAGAGTTCACTTTCCGATTGCACAAGACAATAACCACACATAAGGATCCTCTCTTCAATGTCACATGGTTCCCATGATTAAGTCATGACAACAAGAGTTGGGGTGGTGCAAATCCTAATTCTGGTGTGCTTGACGTGTGACTACATTTGTGATTCTATCCTTCAAGAACTATTTTCCAAACCCAATTTCCTTTGGTCATTCCTTGCAACTCAGGGCCTTAGAAGCCCTTAACTTGCTGTCTCTCCTCAATGCTTCAAGACAGTGGTTTTGGTCATCCTTCTAGACATTCAAATGAACTAGACTTTGGTGGAAAGGATTGAAGGATATTTTTATTGTGTGGAATCATTAGGATGATATGCTAGCCTTCTTTTCATGACTACCAGTGATTGTGAAGCATGTCCTAAATAGAGATGACCATGCACCTAGTGCATCTTGTGTCTGAGCCTAGGGTATTTTGTGCAGTAGCATATGTCATGTCCATCTCTAAGATTTTGTAGGGTGGTTGCAGTTTGTGGCCTTTGAATGCACATTTATGGTTTCTTTGAATGTAAAGAGACACTCAAGGTGAAGTGTCCTTGCTTAATGACTTGGTGGCCTTGACAATACCAATTGAGTTTATGGATGGTTGTGGGTTGCCTCCAGGTTCAAGAGTGCCCAAGTTGCAGTCAATTGAAAGAAGGATTGAAGAAACATCAACTTAGATGTTTTAGATGCCACTCAAGGCAAAGTCTTCTTCAACGCTTCAAGGTCTAGCAATGGTGTGATTTTCTTCGCTACCTTACAACACTCTTGTAGAGTGATGCTTTACCTTTAAGTGCAATTGGGTCTTCTAGTAGCCAATGATTTACCTAAAGTAGCCTAAGAATCCAAATGGGTCTTGAGAGAGATGTTAAGCCTCTTGTAAGGGCACTACTTGCACCTTTGAGACTATGGTCCCTTCACCTTTCACATGAGCGTTATGGGTTTGAACCTTACTATTTAGACTCAAAGGGTTTGTGGTCTTCTCCTAGGTTCAATTTTTCTTCTTTCCAATGAAATTGTAACGGTCATCAACATGATCTTGTGATGCATATGTAAGTTAGTGGTATTTGAACTCTTAGGAGTGGGCAACAAGAACAAAAACTTGGTTAGCTATGCTTGGCCTTATCACTTCATTCCATGCAATCGAGTCTATTGTGGTGCCATGTTTGACTCATCAAGGAAATACAAGTGAGTTGTTAACAACCCCTTTCAATCCCTAACTTGTTAACACATCAATGGGGTTCCATTACCTCAAATTAAAGAAGGCTATGTGATAGACAGTGTCAACATTCATGAATAGATAAAGTCACGTGCTAAAGACTTCCCATGTGTTAAACAATTTGTAAGACAAGGGGTTCCTATGCTTCGAGATGAAGAGTTTAGTGCATGTGTTGATGACCAATTCTAAGCAAGTGATTAAGGATTGAAACCCAATACATTTGATGATGAGTTGAGCTTTGTGATGACTAGTACATAGTGTGATAAGAGTTGAGAGGTTAAGCATGTGAGGAGATGTTTGAATGTGTGTGACGAGCTACTCATGTGATGATTAATTACAATGTGACGAGCTACCCATGTGCTAAAAATTTCATGTGCCAAAGTATTCATGTGATGAGTAGTTTCGTGTGTTGATGGGTCAACAAGTTTATGTGGATGACAAGTTCTTGTGATGAGAAGCTTGTGTATCGATGAGTTTCTGTGTTGGTGAGTTGATGGGATGAATAGCTAGTGCACCAAAATTATTAATTGCAAAGTGCTAGAGTAGGTTGATGTCCACAACTATATGAAACAAAAGTTTATCATCAAGATCTAATCATCTCTGCAATCAAAATTCATTGTTTCATTTTGTCATGTTTACAATTGGTGCATCTATAACATTGATATAGCTCAATTCCATGTTATAATTTCTTTCTCCGAATCAAGAGGAAAGCTTATTTAGTGGCAATGTCTCTACATGAAGTATTTCTCTCTTTTCTCTAAGGCATCTATGCATAAGGTCCACCAAAATTAATAATATTAATAAAAAAACATTATATTAATTAATCCAACACAATTGTGGATTACATATTTTGTTTACCTTGTAACCATTGAAAACTTGAACAAATATGTAGTACATATACTTAGTCCTCATTTACCAAGTCCATTTGCACTTGACGTAAAGAAACATACTAAGCATCATAAAAACTTATCCTCCAATCAAGCCTCTAATGTTGTCACAATATTATAAGTGGCGTCCTATAATAAATCTTGATCAATTGTCACAACCTTCCCATTCATGTAATGCCAACTCATGTGATAACAAGTAAAAATAAAATTTGGTGATGCAATGGCATATTTTCATTATCATTTGGATCTAAGAAATCTATGTCTTTCTCTGATTTCCATATGAACATCGATTTTCTCATCATAAAAGAAGTCCAAAAGACATGCAATGGCATGAATATTTTGATCTTCACATGTCGACTTACTACATTGGGTTGTTGATATCTAGGGTTAGGAGTGGAAGAGACTTAAGAGATCCATATCTTATCATGCTTCATGGTGCATTGTAAAAGATTTCATTTTTAAAAAACCCATTCCCATCCAATGACCTATTTGATGAAGCTTTGATAGTTGCTCGCAAATAGAACAATGAAATATATCAAATATCCCAAGTTTGTTTTCAATAAGTTGCCAATCTTTGAGCATGGTACACTTTAAGACATTAGATGGATACATTTTTTGTTTGCCTTGCACAAGCTTATAGTCTCCCATCTTTTCCCTAAAATTATTGAATATTACACCCAAATACTTTCCTTGCATTGTAGTAATCCTATCTTTTTCTCGAAAATGGCCAACATTCCAGTAAAGTACATTTTCTTCCTCCATTTTTCATATGATTTGTTGCTCTCACTTTTCATTCAACATCTCGTTTACTTCATCTTCTACTTTAGTGGAACTTCTTGAAGTCCTCCCTCCTTTATCACAATAATCAAAACATATAACAATTTTGATCTTGACAACCAAAGGTGAAGTCCTACCACCATCTCTATAACTACTAGGGCTATGTTGCAGACAAAGAAGAGTAGAAGATGTGAAAATGAATTCATTGACACTTTTTACAAGGGGTGAGTCAAAGATTTTAAGATGGAAGGACAAAGAAAAAAAAATCAAGGGGGTGCTTATACAACATGCATGTATGCACTCAGGATTGTGCTCATAGAATTGAACAATTAATATGCCATACCACAGATCAAAGTGTAAGTTATAAGATATATCAATAGGCTTAAGACTAGGTTATATGTTCAAATAACTTTTCTAAAGTTTATGTCTATATTTGTAGATATGTATCCATCAAACCATGAATGATATCATGGTGTTTCGGAGATTCCAGGACCATACAACGCGATTAAAGATGTTGCAAAAGAGCTTATGAATAATATCGCAACACAATATTAGTGAGTTTGGGAATCTCCCAATTTCCATTTTTTGAATACTAAAAATGTGGCACCCAGATAACATGCCCATAAGTTTCTCAAAACCATATGATGTGACCTATCATTGAAAAGTGCTTGAAAAATGGAATCTATTGAGCTATAGAGTGCTCGATTTGGAGTTATAGTGTTTAAGTTATGACAACTGCAAAGATTTGACCACGTGTCCCAAACTTATGGGAAATTCCCATATTCCCCAATATGGTGTTTCACGTTATTTCGGAGAAACGATTACCATGCAACGCGATGAAGGTTCTTGCTTTAGCTGCTGAAGTATTCTATCGCGTTATTTTAGACGTCACTAGCTTTCGACATCACTGACGTCGAACGTACGGCACCTCTATCGGTCGGATACATCAGATCTGTCGGACGAATGGCAGTCGTGACGTAAGGTATGAAATCGCCTTCGTGCCAACGGAGAAGTTCTTATATACTCGCGGGTGCGGATCTCCACGTGTCATGTTCTCATTGGTTGTTTGATTAGGGTTTTTGGAATATTCCTTGTTCCCACACTCATGCCTATTTAAGGAAATATAAATTTTATTGTGCACTTTTCTTCTCCATTTTCTCGCACGTCAGACCATCTCTGTCACCCCCTCCGTCAACCCCTACATCACCTCCTCCATCACCCCCTCCATCAACCCCTGCATCACCCCCTCCGTCATCCCCTACATCACCTGCTCCGTCATCTCCTACATCACCCCCTCCATCAACCCCTGCATCACCCCCTCCGTCATCCCCTACATCACCTGCTCTGTCATCTCCTACATCACCCCCTCTGTCACCCCTCGCATCCCTCCGTCACCCCCCTCCGTCACCTGCTCCATCACCTGCTCCGTCTTCAATCTCCACATCACCACCCTCCGTCCATACTCCGTCACCCCCCTCCATCTCAAGATTGTGTCATATTCCTAGCTCGTCCTATTCCTATATCGTCCAACACACCACAAGAGGTTAAATAGAAAGCTTTTGATTTTCTTCCTATCGCGTCGTATTACTGACTCGTCGAGCACTCGTTTTCCTACTCTCGTTGAAACGGTGCGATATTGGTGTTTAGGGATTCCGAAAGGCTCTCGTTCACGTCATATTGCTAGATCTTGCAACACGGAGCGAGTGTACCACTTCAAAAAGCTTATACCTTGATATTCGTGTTGTATAGGCAAGCAGTCTTGAGCTTTTGAATCTCAAGAAGATGTCTAGTATAGAGATGTCACACATGTCTGCCTCCACATCTATGAAGAGGGAAAGAGTCCTTGAGCCTACAATGACAAAGGAGTCAATTCCCTCAGATGTTTCAATAGCATCTCATATGTCAGTGACAAATGAAGGTTCAAGCAAGGATCCAAAGAAGGGAAAGGCTTCAAAGTCTCCTGTGAGGATCCCAGGGCTTTCTCAAATTACAAATGTCTCAGCCTCTGAGAAGCTTTTGGATTTTCTCATAGAAAACAATATTGACATTGGTTTCTATCCAACAGCTAGGGAGATTTTCAATCCAGGGTGGGACCTTGATCAAGTTCTCAATTTCTCAAATGAGTTTATCAATGAAGATTTTGCAGAGTTTGAAGAGTTAGCATATCCTATTGTTCAGTTGGATTCTAAGGAGTATGTTCAAACCCCATTTGGAAGGTCAGGCATTGAGAAGTCCTTGTTTACCAAGAAATGTGGTTAGCATTCTCTTGATAGATTTTATGCACATAAGTTATGTTGTTTACATCCAAAAAAATGCAAGCTTATGCTTAAGTCTACTGCATTCATTGTATTTGCCCTTGTGAAATACCCTCTAAGATCTGATGAAAAGCATAAAGAAACCTCAAAATTATCTAGATGTTGCCTTCTTAAAGAGATTTTAGATGAAGTTGATGTTGAGGAGCAACTAGACACCCAGATGGAAGCATTAGTTGCAAAGGACCTAGACGTTGCTGAATTCAGAGCAAAGACAGTAATCGAAGAGACCTCTATAGAGGTTGATGAGCCATCTGAGGCTCCTTCAAGCCTTATTGTTCCATCTTTGCCTACTTTCCCAATTACAGACAAGGAGTACATATTATTGTCTGATCTCCAAATTCTTTTCGATTTGACAGAAGATTATTGCTTGCCAGTTATTGCAGAGGCATCTGTAGATGCAAAAGGCATAGTGGATGTTGAAAATGAGTCCAAGGAAGACTTACTCAAATTAGATACTCAAATGTTTGATGATAAGTTTATAGATGCATCAAATGCTTTTTCTCCATGTTTAAGCAAGGTTAAAGATGCTGAGAAAGAGTTACATGCTGCTGACAAAGAGTTTAACCAATTTCAAGAGAAGCTTAGAATCTCCAATTTTGAAAGGGTGGAGTCAAAATATGTAAAGGAGCTCAAGGATATCCAGGAGACATCAATTAGCTTATGGAATCCAAGCAAACTTGAGAGTGATGAAAATCAAATGGTAATGCATTCTTTTGTTTTTGTGGAACCACATACATATTTTCATTTTTTTCATTCTGACTATTGCTTTTACAGTTGGAGATCGCAGATGAGGATAATTTCTTGGGAAGAGCCAAAGGATCGAGAGTTGGTGGTAGTTCCCTAAGGGATGTTGCACTTGGGCATTGTATATCAAAGATTGATCCCAATATTCTGTTGGTTTTGCATAGCACTTTCTCAGAGGAGGCCTCATGGCCAATTGCCTGTGTTAAAGCACTTACAAGGATTCTTGGATACTCAGGTTTGCAGTACAATGCGCACAAAGTTATGTTTTTGGAAAAGACAGCAGCCATCCGAATATTTGGTTATGGTCCTAGCTTCTCTGCCTCCACAGCTGGATACTTCCTAGCATACTCATCTTATGTTTTAGCAGCAAACAAAACAGATATCAAATCCATAGCTGGATACAAGAGAAGAAAGCTTTTACGTTATAGAGGAAAAATGCCTGAGGAGGAAGAGGATGTAAAGGCTCTTAAAAGCTAGCCATGTATATAATATTTTGAAAATAGTATCGGTATTTTAGATTCCACTGCATTTATTTTGTTCTCGATCTTTGAAGTTGTCTTCGAAAAAACCAATTGAATAACTCCTAAAGGGGGCATTGGTTTTTATTGCTCCTCCTCCATGTCTGGTGCTCCGAAAGAAACACATACGTGCTTGGTAGTGAGATTTCTCCATACATTGGCTATTGTAAGTTGCTAGGGGCAACACCCATCCCGGATTGTATCTTAAACTGTTGTTTTTGCCCCCTACCAGTATTGTAATCCAATGCCTTGTTCATGATATAGATGCTGACTCTTTCTATCTTTTGTCCCTTTTGAATCTGTGCTTCATCCAATTTTAGTGCGAACTTCAAAATACCACCACATTCTTGGATAGTAAAGTTATACATATGGACCATTGCAATCTAGACTCTTTTGAGATCAATCCAAATATTATTAAATGTGTTGTATTCAAAAAAGGCCTTTGTTTTATGATTTTCATAGGGCATAGATCCCTCTATATGGATATACTCTCCAAAAACATCTGGAATCCTACAATTCATAACTATCCTAGCAATTGAAACTGCAAGAGGCCGAGGCAAACCAAATGCACTTATTCTATGACATTTAAGATTTGTAAACCACAATTTAGAGAGAGCACGATAACCTCTATGACTGATACCCATACTGTCACATGTCTCCACTATTTCATTTGCTTTAACTGTTCCTTTTAAATATTTCAATAACTCTTTCAGAGTTTGGCTTCTCAAGTCTACATTTTCATGTGATTTAAGAATCCTTATAATGTCCTTCTTTGTCATGGTTTCTTTAATGAGCTTAATCCTCTCATCATTCTCTCGAATATTAATACCTGAAATATTAGAGACACATCTCTTTGCAAGATTTAGTCTCCTTTTCTTCACACGACTACACAAGTCCATTATATTTTTCAGTCGTCTTTTTCTCTGTCTAAATCCTATTGGAGTTTCTTTCAAGCGCAATAATTTTTCTTGCAATGACTAATTAAAGTTTTCTAGATTATCAACCTTGTCCGCTAGCTCAGAAATAGTTTTTTGTGCCAATGTTAATGCTTCCTTCATTTCATGCATTTGTTCTCTAAATGTAAAAGATGCAGAATACAACCTCATGCAATAGCCAAGCATCCCATCACAACCATCTCCAACTTACCTTATGTAGTCATGAATATTGTAAAAAGGAGGATGTTTACCTGTAGAAGGGTCCGAAGGATAAATATTTCCATCCATCCATAAGTCTACATGTTTCTTTCCTTGTAATCGTAACCTGTTAGCTTCATCCTTGTCCAACAATGCTCGATGGTGTATACTCCTCCAAGATGAATAGACAGGATCTAACTGATTAGTAAGTTTATACTTGTGTGATGGGGCTGTGCTTGTATTGCTAGAAGAGGTACTAGTAAACATTTTGGTAGGGAACCCTAAACAGGGCAACAATGTCACAGAGAAGGAAGTAGAACCACAGGAAAGAGAGGTGCAGAAAATGAACGTCGAGGAATAAACGAGCGACGTCTTTTGGTGCGAAAATTCAAAAATACAAGATTTTGCAATTTCCAAGAGAATATGACTGAAAAGGTGACACTTAACGTCCATTAAAGATTGATGATATATAATACCCGACCTCTTAAATGAATCATACATTCTCTCATTAATCACGTTCAAGCAGCCAAATTTGGAGGGTTTTTCTCTTCTAAACCTCTTCTAATTAGCAACTTAATCATTTTTTTATGAGTGCTGTTTTGAAACGCTTTTTGTCCTAATGAGCTAACACACTATGAACAAATTAGGTGACTTATTTGTAATCACTATATTTATTTCATAATATCATGTGTATCACATTTAAAAATCCAAGTTATATTGGATCAATATATATGAATGGTGTGCTTTGGAAGGATAGAGCTTGAACCATAAGTCGGTATGTTTTGAGTAAATGAGGTGGCTTGCTTGTCAGCACTGCAAGTAATTTCTCTATTCATAAGATTGTGTGTATCACACTTGAAAAGCCTTCCATGTATCAAGATAAAATATGACAAAAACCATATCCACCTAGTTGCTATTAAGTCCCATAGAGACCCAATAAGAGTGCCCTCATGTTTGCAAAATGACAATAAGGAGAGAGCTATGTGAATTTGTATTTGTATTTAACAAATGAGCAATAGATTGAAGCTTAAGTGATTTATTTAGGATAGTAATTGTGGTTTCTTTTTTTATCTTTTTTCTCCTTGCTCATTTAAAATTTTACCCATAAGTATTATGAAATCTTTTCTAGGGAAAAACAAACAACTTCAAAAGGAGATTGCATGTAGACTAAATGTAGAAAGCCCATAAGTGGCATGATTACATCAATCGCAACACAACTTTGAAGGCAAGCGTGTTGTTGGTCTGTATCTGATCAGGGTGATATGAGACACAAGCAAGTGACCACTCTACATCGCCATCAAGGAAGCAGCCCACTTCATCAGGCACACAGGTATTGCTCTTCACTGATGCTGCGATTTGATGTGATTTGTGTTGATTTTACGAATTTCAAAAGCAGGGCTTTGCTTCAGTCGCTCCCTCGAACTTCGACTCGTCAGATTCTAGCACTAGCTAGCAGCTGCTACTCAGACAGTACTCATCGTAATATTATGTGTTAATCGTAGGCAGTGTCCTAAATACTATACGACTAATATCCCTTCATTGGGTAGTTACGTTGATTTTAATAAATGCTCTCACGATTCACAAGTAGCTGATCACGATGGCATATAATCATAGACGGACGGCTTCTTTATTGTGTTGCCGAGAGGATATAAGTGCGGATGTGTCGAGCTGACCACAAGTCGGATGCCATGCTCATAGTAGCTCAGCTAGCTCCTTTTCCATGCGGCGGCCTGCACTTACAACCCTGAGTCTCATGATGGCCATTGAAGCTGTGGAGGACTACAAGCACAAGACTCAGACTGCCCGCACGCTGGCTGGGCGTGTCCACGAGTTTGACTGATGGGTGCTCTAGTCCACGACAAGTAAACGATTCACACTCGGGCCCCCTATTTCATCCCGGTCGCTTGTAGTATCCTCCAGCTCGAGGGCTTACGAGGACTGCATTGGCAGTACAATTGTATGCGAGTGAATTCCATCACAGTACTGTGGGCATGCCAGCCGGTTGCAACTTGCAAGAACATAATATGTGTCTTCAAAAGATTCCATGAGGAAGGATTGGGCAATCTCCTGAAGTACATAATCTGTACTGAGTGTACTGCTGGTGCAGCTGGCTTGTTGCCTGCGAGTGCGATATGCGTATTTTGTCTACGACTTTTGTCCACACATGCCGGTATCCCCACGAGCCCAATAGAATGAACCGTGCGCTTATAATTATGCATCCATGGCCAACCATATCCACATGAGTGTAACTGCCAGTGAAGGACCACGTGCACTGCACTTGCTAGCTAGTCAGTCAATGACCACAAGAGCGCAATCCCGACACAACGTTAACTTCCAACTCAGCATGTGCATGCCGCCCCTCTACATAGCTATCGACCCACCATCCGACCAAGCGCGTCTGATAGCGCGTCTACATCTCAGTGTAGACGCAGATATAGACGCAGAAAACGTTTCTCTGGGGGCGCTCTTTGAGCGCGTGTGCGAGCGCGTGTGCTCTGCAGTGTACACGCGAGGATACACGCGCTGACAGACGCCCACAGAGACGCAGGTATAGACGCGCACAAAGACGCAGATATAGACGTTGTATATAATATGTTTTATCTACACAAGGTAATATGATTTTTCTTGTGTAGATGTGGAATCCTGGATCCTCCAGCACCCCATTCAACAAGGAGCAATTCATGGGGGAGATGACCAATTATCTTGGTCGCCCTCCCACTGCAGATGAGGTTTTCAGTGTGATGTCTGGGACACCTATCACATCTTTGCCTACACAAGGACCAGCTAAGGTACAGGGATCGGCCGAAGCACGTACATTTGCAGAGGCACGTGTATTGAGTGAGGTAGAGGGTAGTGTACATCGAGGGAGGAGGGAGAGTGGTGCGGGAGGACAAGGAGGTCGAGGGCTTTGTGGGGGTTGCCTAGGTGGTGGCTCTCGATCACCCTACCGGAAAATGAGAGAGGTGAGCCTCCACAAATGTACTACTCTATCACTGATGTTGGTGGTATCTTGCATGACTTCGAGGGGAGGGAAGTGATAGCCTAATTGAGGAGTGTCGTGCATGCCACATACAAAGATTGCATGATTCCCTTCAAGCACCAAAAAAATAATTTGTGGCAAGAGGTGTTGCGGGCAGTACATAAAAGGTACCCTAATCCCGAGAATTCACGATTCTCAGATGATTGGGGATGGTCAAAGGTGAGAGACGCGCTTCATAACAAGAGGTCTCACCTTATGACGCGCGCCAAGGAGTCATTGCGGAGACAAGAGCAGGGGCGCCCTGGATATGGCCAACCACCCAATTTCCACCGCAAGGAGTGGAAAGAGGCCAAGAAGAGAGCAACGGAGAAAATGACAAGTCGCCAATATGCAGAGACGCGACGTATCCAGATGGCAACCATGGGATCGTCGCATTATAGATCGGGTGGCATGGAGTCATGGAAGGCTGAGTTTGTAAGTATTATTTGATTTTTTTTAAATTAAATTTTGTAATTTGTTTCACTTCATTGTGTAGTGTGTTTTAATACATTGTATGTTCAAATTGTTTTGTAGTTCCATATCGTTGGTAGAATGCCTACTCCTAGAGAGGTAGGCTACCATCGAGGTCATAACCGGGCGTCCACTTGGCAACATTTCTACGAGGAGGGACTCATCACGGAGGAGCAATATAATCGCACCATGAGGATTCCACCACCAGAAGAGATATGTTTTATTTTTTACAGGAAAAGCATAGATCAATATGATTTATTGTTTGTAATGGTATTTATATACTTTAATCCTTTGTGTAGGCGAACCCTAATGCAGTTGAGGATAGCGAAGGGGTGACTAGCAGTAGCGGTGGCGGCAACGACAGTGGCACAGGCAGCGGTGGTGGTAGCGATGATGACGCCTCTTCTGAGGAGATATAGAGGAGCCCCATGCATGCATGCCTCCCCTTGGCTTGTAATTTTCATTTTTGATATGTATTACTTTCAGCTAGTGCTTGCGATCATGACGTCACAAGCACTAGAACTCATAATGTAAAAACGTTTCATCTATATATATGAAATTTCGTGTGCTACATACATTGTTTTGTTTTCAGTATCCAATCTTCGAAATAATCTTTCTCTGTTTTCCCTAAGTATACAATTTGATGTTGATGGGGGGGAAAAAAACCAGAGAGCATGTGGCCTGCAAGGCCACATGCTCTTTGGTTTTTTTTTCATACCTCTATTTTGCGTGTCTATCAGCGCGTCTAAATTTCAGGATAAATGCGCGTCTATTCTCGTCAAAAACTTTCAGAGTAAACGCGGTTTTAGACGCTTAGATACACACGTTTATAGACGCACAATATGAATATATCTACTTTTTTATAAATATGATTATATATTTACGTAGCGCGTTTATGCGTGCGTCTATAGGTGTGCCTAAGTGTGCGTCTACTTTTGACTATAAGCGCGCTTTTAGACGCGATTTTGTAGACGTGACAATAGACGCGTTAATAAACGCGCCCGACTTTTTTTTTCACAATTCAAATATTGCGTCTACAAGTGCGTCTATGGAGCCTTTTTGTTGTAGTGTAGCGAAAGTATTCTGGTCGTTCCCACTTAGGACCGACCTGAATCAAGGTTTTCCCTAATTGTCATTTCCTAAATGGCAACTAGCATCGAACCCCAAGCAAACTACTTTACGTAGAAATGCCAAGGCCAAAGTGGATTCACGTTGCACTTGGTTCAAGGAGAATGGGAAACGAGAAGGATGCAAAGCTCAACCTCTCTGCCATAAGGCATAGTCCCATTATGTTCCCCTAAAACGGCGTAAATCAGGATTATTATAACTTAGACTCTAGGTTAACACCCTTGCTGTTCATGTCCTTTGAAACGATCTTCTCGTTGTCCATCATGATTGAGAAAAGTTCCCGGCCAACCGGGACCACCCATCCATAGAACGGACCCATGGCCACATCCACCGCACTTTCCTCAAGTTGTTTTAGTTATCTAATTACCTACCACATTTAGTTGGACATGCATCAATCAACTCCCTTAATTAGCCCACCGGTTCCTTCATCTAATCGTAGCACTTGACATAGAAAAACAGTGTCAAACAAGTTTCTTTTCAATAGGTTATCATATTTATCTTTGAAATACATTTATAAAGTCCATCCCATAGGCTTATCCATAATCCACGCAAAGCCTATCCAGCAATCCACAGGGATTACTAATCCAAGATTCCGCTCGAAGACTAGTATGTGGGCCTCGAGATCCAATCCCGAGTCACATTGGCCTCTTGTGCAGGGCCCAGAAGGCAAGGGATTTACGGCCAGAGCCCCCCCTGGCACCCAAGCGTCCTCCTGCTCCAAGTAGCGCTCAACAGAGAGACCTCTCGCGGCGGGTTCGGTCCACCTTCCCGGTGCGGTTAACAACCCCCTTTGTTAGGGTCAGGCAGGCAGTCGAGGGTAATTGAGGCTGCCTCTCCCTTCAGGCCTTCAACCTGAAGCATTAGATATCTTTTCATCCTTTAATTCCTTGAGCAAACAAAGCAAACAGTACTCTTTAAAACTGTTACAAGCACAATCATTTCCAGTGGTCGTTATTTGGCCAACTGCTAAGGAGTGAAACCTTCTTTTCGAATGCGTTCAGCATTCGATCCGGGATCAATTGCGACTTGGCAAGATTCCCAAGGGTTTGTTTGTTAATCCTTATGTCCTTGGGTTAGGGCCGTACCCTGTTAATCCCCTTGTCTTGGTCACTTTTCCCAAGAAAGGTGCTATGTCAGGATGACTACTCATCCTCTTGCAAGATAAGCTTGCACAAGAATCTGCCAATCCTATTCCGAGGAATTAGTCATTCCCTTGTGATCAAATCACAAAATCATGCGACTCTACAACTCGTTGCCAAGTGTCGCACCTAATCCATGGGACTATTCTTCCCATCGAATGGTGTCTTCTAATCACGAAATCATGATTAGATGGGAATAGGGTTAGGGTGTCTTTATAACAATCCGTTCCCGATTGCACTAGGCCGACATTGTCGGTCCTAGGGTTCCAAATTCAAATCGAGTTTCATCTTTTTAGCAAGCGATCCTTAGGGTAGAAACCCTAGATCTTCTCTCGCAAGTACGTCCTATTGTCCCTACATTCCGTGAATGTGGGCAAGTTTTTAGGGTATAAGAGTTTCAGCTTTGGCAATAAGAGCGATTAGGTCACATCCTCAACATGCTAAATCCTAGTTAGCACTTTGGGATATGTTGCATCGATTTAACCATTCCTAAACGAGTCCCTCGCGGTTTAGGTGTTTTAGGGTAAACTAATTTACTTGTGTATTCTTGAAGATATTTACGATACCATTCTCGTAATCACATGATTCATTGCCTACGTATGATTTGATTTACAAACCTTAACTTCTCTGGTTAAGATCAAAGCATATGTTAAGTTATGGCATAATTCCAATTGATCCTCCTATAACATGCAAACAAGATTCATGCTACTAAGCTTTAGGGTTTTATGTTTAAAATGAACCATGTAGCCTTTCCTAATTTCATTTCTGAATGAATTATTCATATGCTAAATTTAAACAACCTTTCGTAACTACTTACGTAATTGATTGAGATTTATGCTAATTTCCTAGTGATTGATCTACTTCATGCAGCCCTAGAATCATTTCCATGCCTTGCAAATTCCTACGATTGTTAGCAATCTTCTTTAATGAATCCTTGTAAAGAAAGAGATGTTTAATGATGCCACATGCGATTTTATCTTTCCATGCATAACCGAAGTGTACAACAATAATTTCAACTTTATAAAGATTATCTTTATTTGATCTAAATTCGTTACTTTGTAATGCATAAAAACCACTTGCTAAGAATACATAGAGATCTTATGCTCTTTCTTTGTTCGTTTATTTGAAAAATACAAATGACTGATTCCTTGATCGTAAGCTATTTCCTTTAATTTAGCCAAAGTATTTCAATCGAAAAAGTGCATCCTAATTTTCGTAAATGATCCATGCACAATTGAAATATTACGACGTAAATCAAAATTAGGAAGAAAACATGGACGTGGTGAAATATCCACATGGATGTTAGGAGATGATCCTCCTGGGTTGCGCCTTGTGCCTTTTTAGGGGCCATCGCGAATTCGACCTTTCTGCTTTGGCCGCAGACTTATGATCTTGGCCCATCTCCCTCGCACGCACAATTCCTTTTTGAGATTCGGCTTCCTTGACCAATTTCACCATCTTTTGGAACCGGGCTTTAGAAGGCTTTATAGGCTTCCTCCTCAATGTAGGGATTTCACGATTAGGACTTTACAACCGTCAAAAATGACTTTGGGGAATGCAAGGGCTTAAACTCCAGGTTTGAAATACCCACTTTGTAGGGCTGATGGAAAAGGGTTTTGAAACCCGGGAGTAAGGATTTCCATGGGAAGGGTTGCTTTAAACCCTAGGGCAAGGTGAACTTATAGGCTTTACTGGAACCCCATGGAAATGGGTGCTTAAATCCCGAGGGTAAAACTCACTTGATAAGGCCTATTAAAGACCAAGGAAGGGAGCTTAAATGGGCTTTGTGGAATGAAAAAAAAAGAGGGAAAAAGGGGCTTAATTCTCGGGGAGGGTTATATTAAAAAAGACTACAAGGGAAGGGCCTTATGAAAGCCTCATAGGAAGGGGGCTTAAATGACTTTAGAGAATTTTGTGGGGGGGGGCAAGGGGGAAAAGGGGCTAAAACCACGAAGGAAAAAGGGGGTGAAAAAAAAATTGCTTGGGAAAGGGCGCTTAGGACAGCCCCCTTAGAAGCTTCTTAGAGAAGCTTCTAAGGAGCTTCAGCACGTGGCATTGGGTTTGAAGATGGCAGCCAGACGAAGCAGACGGCGGCGTTTTGGTGGCAACAGCGGCTTCGGCAGTTTCCCCTGCTCCTCATGATCTCCTTCACGACTGCTAAATCGGCGGCAACTGGCGCAAAATTACTTCTCTCACTCACACAGTGACCTCACGACTCTCACCTTCAGCCTCTCCACCACTCCCTTGGCCTGGCAGCGTAACGCTCCTTTCTCCCTACTCCCCTCCCCACAGGGGGTTTTTATAGTGAAGGGAGAGGTACCTCCCTCCCTCCACACGGCTTGATGCATGGCCTATCCCCTTCCACGAGCTCCAGCAACAAGCTCAGTCATCTGCGCCACTCTCCCTCTCCTCCAACATGACCGTCGGTTGGGGAAAAGAGGGGATAATTTAAAAAATTTTGCCATAAATATTTTAATCCTTATCCTCTTGACCTCCTCCCAAGAGGAGGTTCATACGAGGATATTTGGTGCCTTTTTCTTTGGTCTATTTATGCCGATAGAGATTGTACAATCGCAATGTCCGTTTATTCCATGCCGGCATTCCCTTGCATGAGTATCACGCGGGTTAAAAATATTTTCAACAAAAATATTACATTCTCTCCCCCTTAGAGGAATTGAGATGTCCTCATCTCGAGATAAACTAGGGATATTTATGGTTGAGAGTGCTTTCATCTACCCAAGTAGCATCCTCCTCGGGATAAACTTTCCACTGGACGAGGCATTCTCTCAAGGTTTTGGATCTCAATTGTCTCTCCCTAACATCTAAGATCCTGTCAGGCCGTAACTCAAGGACTCCTTGACTAGGCATTACAACTTGGTCTCAGTGAGTTGCAATCTATAAGCATTAGGTCCTAGGCACTTGAGGATCTTGTATGGTCCACAATACCTTGGACTTAGCTTCTTGCAATCTCCTAAGGATAGAGAACTCTTCTTTGGGCGTATGCGAATGAAGACCATGTCTCCTTCCTCGAAGATTCTATCTTGACACTTCAAATCTGCGTATGCCTTCTGTCTATCCTTGGCAGCTTGGATGTCCTGTCTTATTGACTTTATTTGGTCATCCATCTCTTCCAACATCTGCCTTGAAGCTTCAACCCTCAAGGTTGGATCTGAGAAGTTTAGGGGACTTCGACACTCATGACCATACAATGCTTGAAAAGGGGTCATCTGAATACTTTGTTGGTAAGAAGCATTGTAGGCAAATTCAACCAAAGGCAAGTATTGAATCCACCTTTTTGGTTCATGACAGCAGTGTGCCCTTAACATATCCTCAATGACTTGATTGACTCGCTCCGTTTGGCCATCAGTTTGGGGATGATAAGCTGTACTAAAACAGAGTTGAGTTCCAATGGCTTCAAAGATAGCTCTCCAGAAGTGCGATGTGAAGAGAGAATCACGATCACTAATGATTCTTCTGGGTAGCCCATGTAGCTTGAATATCTCCTTGATAAACAACCTTGCAATGTCTGAGGCTTTATAGTTTGTCTTTATTGGAATAAGATGTGCAACCTTAGTAAGCATGTCAACCACAGCCATGATGGAGTTGTATCCTCCCTGAACTTGGGGTACGCCAACAACAAAGTCCATATTGATGAATTCCCATTTCATTTGGGGAATGTCAAGTGGTTGTAACTTTCCTGGCATTTTGATATGTTCGGCTTTGATACGTTGACAAGACAAACACTCAGTGACATATTTGAGAACGTCACCTTTAAGCCTCTCCCAATAGTAGCTCTTCCTAATTGCATTGAGAGTCTTGGCATAGCCAAGATGTCCTGAGAAAGGGGAATCATGAGCTTCCCACAATATCTTCTGCTTAAGTGACTGGATTGCCAGTATACATAACCTCGTTCTATAGTAGACAAGTCCACTATTGATAGAGAATTCATGATACTTTGCCTCTAGCTTTTGGTCCTAGTCCTTGATAGAGATCTCCCTTAGCATCTTTTGGTAGGCTGGATCATGGCATGCTTCCTCTCTAGTTAGCTCAAGTATTGGGTTGTTTGGCATGGACACCTTTGTAGCTAGAGATCTAGCTGTTGATGGGTTTTGCAAGATTAGAGAATTAAAAAATGCCTTGCGACTGAGTGCATCGGTAACTACATTCTCCTTTCCAGGTCGATATTTGATTTCAAAATCATACTCCTCCAGCACTTCAATCCACCGACGTTGCCTTATGTTGAGCTCATTCTGGGTAAAGATCCACTTGAGACTTTTAATCAGTCACTAGTGTAAACTTGTTACCCAACAGGTAGTGTCTCCAAAGCTTTAGAGAGCATGGATGACAGATAACAGTTCTAGATCATGGGTAGCATAATTCTTCTCATGGCTCTTCAGTTTCCTTAAAGAGTATGCTACAGGATGACCTTCCTGCATGAGCACACATCCTAAGGCAAGTGTGCTAGCATTAGTTACTACCTTGAACTCCTTATTACTGAGGTCTGGAAGTTTTAGGATAGGTGCTGATACCAAACTTTGCTTCAATCTATTAAAGCTAGATTGTTCGGCAGTTGACCATGCAATGGATGCTTGCTTCTTCAGTAAGTCCGACAGAGGTGCTGTAATCAAAGCATAGTTTTTTATGAAGACCCTATACCATCCTGTCAATCCAAGAAAACTGCATATTTCTTTGACAGTTATTGGTGTTGGCCATTCTAGCACATCTCTAACTTTGGTTGGGTCCACTGAGATTCCCTCTGCTGATACAATGAATCCCAGATATTCAATCTAACGTTTGAAGAATGCACATTTCTTCATCTTAGCATAGAGCTTATTTACTCTCATTGTCTCAAGGACAATCCGAAGTTGGGGTTCATGATTTTCTTCCTATTTGGAATAAACTAAAGTATCGTCGAAGAAGACGAGCACGAAGTCATCAAGATATGGCCTAAAGATATCCTGCATTAACCTGTTGAAGGTGGCAGGCGCATTCGTACGCCTGAATGACATAATTAGAAACTCAAAGTGTCCATATCTTGTGTTAAAGGCCGTCTTTGGGATATCTTCTTCCTTGATCCTTATCTAATAGTAACCAGACCTGAGATCAATCTTGGAGAAGATCTTCGCACCCTGAAGACGATCAAGAAGCTCATCTATTCTATGAATAGGGTACTTATTCTTGACAGTTGATTGATTCAACCCTCTGTAATCAATACATAGTCGAAGCCTTCCATCTTTCTTTTTCTGGAACAGTACTGGAGCTCCCCATGGTGAACTGGTAGGACGGATGTAGCCCTGATCTAGCAATTACTTGAGTTGTTCCTTTAGCTCAATTGCTTTCGGTATAGACATTCTATAGGGTCTCTTTGCAATTGGCGCAGCTCCTGGCACTAGCTTGATCTCATAATCCACTTCTCTTTGAGGCGGGAGTTCTGTTAACTCTTCAGGAAATACGTCCACACATTCCTTTAGCCATGAAGGTCCTTCAGTAGACTTCTGCTTCTGATCTAGCTTACCGAGCTTAATTAAGTAGACAGGTAGTCCCTTTCTGACTCCCTTTATAATCTGAGATGCTTTGGCCAATTGAATTTTTGGCATTCCAGCCTCACCTTGAGTTGTGACTAAATCCCCTTCAGAGTTCTGAAAGGAAATTTGGCTCTTTCCACAATGAATGTGGGCGTCATTAGGTTTAAGCCAATCCATTCCGAGTAGACACTCATGGATACCTAAGTTCATGACTCTGAATTTGACCAAAGTCGTCTTTCCTCCCAGAAAGAATTCCACCTTAGCAGTTTGCTTGGTACAAGTGACCTCACGACTATTTGCCAATTCCACAAGCAAGATAGGTGCTTCTACTGTGGCTATTCCTAATCTTCTTGCAGAAGCTGGTGAGATAAAGGAATGTGTACTACCACAATCAATCAAGGTTTTGAAACCTTTACCTTGATAGTCCGACGGTGTCTGAATCACCGAGAACTGGCGTTTTGGGCCTTTCTTGTGTAGAGCGGCATGGACTGTTGCCCTTTCAAACTCTGCTTCCATGGTCGGATCTTCTTCTTCGTACATTTCCCTGTTGGCAGCATAGGCGGTTCTTCCTCTGCCTTGGGTAGCGGCTCCCTGGCCACTGCCTGTTCCTTAGAAAGGTGCCTGGTGATGTCCTCCTCCAAGCTTGGGACATTGCCTCTTGAAATGTCCTGGCTCATTGCAGTGGAAACAACGGAAGATCGAGCCATTGCTTTGGGTAGAGACAAAGGTGTTGGCATTATTAGTCCTTGCTTTCTTTCTTTGTCCCCGATTCTGACCTTGAACTCTCTTCATTTGAGGTCTATATGCTCCTCTGTTCGGGTCATTATAAGACCAAGTTTTGTTACCTCTTGGTCTAGTCTGTACCTCCTAAATTATAGGCGCAACTCGAATGAGTGCGTCCTGAAGATCTGATGGGCACATAGATTCGAGACGGGTATTCATTGGTGGGTTTAAACCAGCGCAAAATTTTGACACCTGTTGTGTCATGTCCATCTGTGGCGCATACTTAAGAAATGAGACGAATTTAGAGTAGTATGCGTCAAGAGTTAGTCCCAGCTGTTTTAGCTCGTAGAACTCATTCATTTTCTGCGTGCAATACGTAGGTGGTAAGTATCTTCCCTGCACAGCTTTCTTCAACTTCTCCCAGGTAACAGATCCTTCCGCGATCCCTTAATCTCTGCACCATTGCTTCCACCAAAGCCTGGCTTCGCCGGTGAGCTTCAACTTAGCGAGCATAGCCTGGTTGGCGGGTGCAGTACCAGCTGCTTCAAAGTAATCCTCCATGGATTCAATCCAAATTTCAGCATCCGCTTGGACAATCCTACCTTTCTCGTCAAATTCGGGCGGCTTAATCTGCTTGAGAATAAACTTCTTCTCCTGGATTATAGCAGTACTTGATGTAGGAGGCGAACTGGGAATCTGTACCTAGGGTCGTGCCTGGATAAAGGTTTTTTTTTTAACGTTATTACTCGTTAATCCTTATGATTTCATTTTCAGCTATCAACCAAGCAATCTAGCCACTTAACTTTTTATCAATTCTCATAGACAAAACAGACATTGATAAAAAGAAGTCTTATTGCGTTTATATGGGCATAGTCCTTTCGGAGTACAACATTTCTTGAGATGATAGAGCAACTGTTACATTTAGTTTGGGGAGAATAATGTTGTATTACATTTATCTACGGGAACTGGATAATAGTATGGTTTCGGATCATGGATCTTCAAGAATCGGTAAATCATCGAAAGATTAGGGTATCCTTTCCTTTGGAACCCATTCTTCTCATAGCGCCCCAACACCTTGATCCTGTCGGCGGGGATTACACTGGTCACTTCCTCATAGACATATGAGTTCAGCTCAACCCTCCGACCTTGAATATGTAAAGTTGAGTTTACGTGAGCCTCCACAAAAATGAACAGCTTCACGATTTTTAGGTCTTCCAACCACTTAATCCGCTTTAGGTTGGTTTGAAGGTATGCAAACCGGTGGGCAGCTATATAGTAGATTCCTAAGGCACCCGTCCATCTTCGTTCCACGTACAAAGGCGATGGATTATAGATACGATATAGGATGTTCATCATCTCAACCCTTTGTCGATAATCCGGGGAATGCATTGCAGTCATAAACATGACTCGGAACACTAAGAACCTGTTCCATGCTTCGTAATTCTGTAAGATAGCATCGAAAGTAAGGAAATGTTCAGAACAACAACATTTGCTTTACTTCATCTTATTAAGATTTCTTAAAAACCAATCCTTTGTTGGTTCTCTCCGATACCAACTGTAACGTGTCCACATGTTATCTTCAGGACACGTCTTAGCAGTCCATCGGAAAGGATGTCTAGAAAGCTCCGCCCGGCACTCCGATGGAATGTCACGGGATTTGCGATCTAGGATTTTCCGTGTCTGCCACGTAGCGGAAGTATTCTGGCCGTTCCCACTTAGGACCGACCTGAATCATGGTTTTCCCTAATGGTCATTTCCTAAACAGCAACTAGACTCGAACCCCAAGTGAACTACTTTACGCAAAAACGCCAGGGCCGAAGCGGATTCACGCTGCACTTGGTTCAAGGAGAATGGGAAATGAGACGAATGCAAAGCTCAACCTCTCTGCCATAAGGCATAGTCCCATTCTGTTCCCCTAAAACAGCGTAAATCAGGATTATTATAACTTAGACTCTAGGTCAACGCCCTTGATGTGCGTGTCCTTTGAAACGATCTTCTTGCTATCCATCATGATTGAGAAAATTTCCCGGCCAACCGGGACCACCCATCCGTAGTACGGACCCATGGCCACATCCATCGCACTTTCCTCAAGTTGTTTTAGTTATCTAATTACCAACCACATTTAGTTGGACATGCATCAATCAGCTTCCTTAATTAGCCTGCTAGGCACTGGTTCCTTCACATAATCATAGCACTTGACATAGAAAAACAGTGTCAAACAAGTTCCTTTTCAACAGGTTATCATATTTATCTTTGAAATACATTTATAAAGTCCAACCCATAGGCTTATCCATAATCCGCCCGAAGGCTATCCAGCAATCCACAGGGATTACTAATCCAAGATTCCGCCCGTAGACTAGTATGCGGAACTCGAGATCCAATCTCGAGTCACGTTGACCTCTTGTGCAAGGCCTGGAAGGCGAGGGATTTACGGCCAGAGCCCCCCCTGGCACCCAAGCGTCCTCCTGCTCCAAGTAGCGCTCAACGGAGAGACCTCTTGCGGCGGGTTCAATCCACCTTCCCGGCGCGGTTAACAACCCCCTTGGTTAGGGTCAAGTAGGCAGTCGTGGGTAATTGAGACAGCCTCTCCCTTCAGGCCTTCAACCTGAAGCATTAGATATCTTTTCATCCTTTAATTCCTTGAGCAAACAAAGCAAACAGTGCTCTTTAAAACTGTTACAAGCACAATCATTTCCAGTGGTCGTTATTTGGCCAACTGCTAAGGAGTGAAATCTTCTTTCCGAATGCGTTCAGTATTCGATCCGAGACCAATTGCGACTTGGCAAGATTCCCAAGGGTTTGTTTGTTAACCCTTATGTCCTTGGGTTAGGGCCGTACCCTGTTAATCCAACTTAACCAATACCTTAAGTTCTATTAACAGTAAGTATATTGCTCCAAATTATTGATTGGTCCTTTGCTTCCAAGCAAATATCTAATCCGCTTGTCTTTGTCACTTTTCCCAAGAAAGGTGCTATGTCAAGATGACTACTCATCCTCTTGCAAGATAAGCTTGCACAAGAATCTGCCAATCCTATTCCAAGAAATTGGTCATTCCCTTGTGATCAAATCACAAAATCATGCGACTCTGCAACTTGTTGCCAAGTGTCGCACCTAGTCCATAGGACTATTCTACCCATCGAATGGCGTCTCCTAATCACGAAATCATGATTAGATAGGAAACAGGGTTAGGGTGTCTTCATAACAATCAGTTCCCGATTGCACTAGGCCGACATTGTCGGTCCTAGGGTTCCAAATTCAAACCGAGTTTCATCTTTTTAGCGAGCGATCCTTAGGGTAGAAACCCTAGATCGTCTCTCGCAAGTACGTCCTATTGTCCCTACATTCCGTGAATGTGGGCAAGTCTTTAGGGTATAAGAGTTTCAGCTTTGGCAATAAGAGCGATTAGGTCACGTCCTCAACGTGCTAAATCCTAGTTAGCACTTGGGATATATTGCATCAATTTAACCATTCCTAAACGAGTCCCTTGCACTTTAGGTGTTTTAGGGTAAACCAATTTACTTGTGTATTCTTGAAGATATTTACGATACCATTCTCGTAATCACATGATTCATTGCCTACGTATGATTTGATTTACAAACCCTAACTTTTCTGGTTAAGATCAAAGCATATGTTAAGTTATGGCATAATTCCAATTGAACCTCCTATAACATGCAAACAAGATTCATGCTACTAAGCTTTAGGATTTTATGTTTAAAATAAACCATGCAACCTTTCCTAATTTCATTTCTGAATGAATTATTCGTATGCTAAATTTACACAACCTTTCATAACTACTTACGTAATTGATTGAGATTTATGCCAATTTCCTAGAGATTGATCTACTTCATGCAGCCCTAGAATCATTTACATGCCTTGCAAATTCCTACGATTGTTAGCAATCTTCTTTAATGAATACTTGCAAAGAAATAGATGTCTAATGATGCCACATGCGATTTTATCTTTCCATGCATAATCGAAGTATACAACAATAATTTCGGCTTTATAAAGATGATCTTTAGTTGATCTAAATTCGTTACTTTGTAATGCATAAAAACCACTTGCTAAGAATAAATAGAGATCTTATGCTCTTTCTTTGTTCATTTATTTGAAAAATACAAATGACTGATTCCTTGATCGTAAGCTATTTCCTTTAATTTAGCCATAGTATTTCAATCGAAAAAGTGCATCCTAATTTTCATAAATGATCCATGCACAATTGAAATATTACGACGTAAATCAAAATTAGGAAGAAAACCTGGACTTGTGGTGAAATATCCACATGGATGTTAGGAGATGATCCTCCTGCGGTTGCACCTTGTGCCTTTTTAGGGGCCATCGCGAATTCGACCTTTCTGCCTTGGCCGCAGACTTATGATCTTGGCCCGTCTCCCTCACACATGCAATTCCTTTTTTAGATTTGGCTTCCTTGACCAATTTCACCATCTTTTGAAACCGGGCTTTAGAAGGATTTATAGGCTTCCTCCTCGAAGTATGGATTTCACGATTAGGACTTTACAACCATCAAAAATGACTTTGGGGAATGCAAGGGCTTAAACTCCGGGTTTGAAAAACCCACTTTGTAGGGCTGATGGAAAAGGGTTTTGAAACACGAGAGTAAGGATTTCCACGGGAAGGGTTGCTTTAAACCCTAGGGCAAGGTGAACTTATAGACTTTAGTGGAACCCCACGAGAATGGGTGCTTAAATCCCGGGGGTAAAACTCACTTGATAAGGCCTATTAAAGCCCAAGGAAGGCAGCTTAAATGGGCTTTGTGGAATGAAAAAAAAAGAGGGAAAAAGGGGCTTAATTCCCGAGGAGGGTTATATTAAAAAAAAACCACAAGGGAAGGGCCTTATGAAAGCCTCATAGGAAGGGGGCTTAAATGACTTTAAAGAATGGGGAAAAGGGGGAAAAGGGGCTAAAACCGCGAAGGAAAAAGGGGGTGAAAAAAAAATTGCTTGGGAAAGGGTGCTCATGACAGCCCCCTTAGAAGCTTCTCTAAGAAGCTTATAAGGAGCTTCAGCACGTGGCGTTAGGCTTGAAGATGGCAGCCAGATGAAGCAGACGGCGGCGTTCTGGTGGCAACGGCGGCTTCGACAGTTTCCCGTGCTCCTCACGATCTCCTTCACGACTGCCAAATCGGCGGCAGCTGGCACAAAATTACTTCTCTTACTTGCATGGCGACCTCACGACTCTCACCTTCAGCCTCTCCACCACTCCCTTGGCCTAGTAGCGTAACGCTCCTTCCTCCCTACTCCCCCCCCCCCACAGGGGGTTTTTATAGGGAAGGGAGAGGTACCTCCCTCCCTCCACGCGGCCTGATGCATGGCTTATCCCCTTCCACGAGCTCCAGCAACAAGCTCAGTCATCCATGCCACTCTACCTCTCCTCCAGCATGACCGTCGGCTGGGGGAAAGAGGGGATAATTTAAAAAAATTTGCCATAAATGTATTAATCCTTATCCTCTTGACCTCCTCCCAAGAGGAGGTTCATACGAGGATATTCGGTTCCTTTTTCTTTGGTCTATTTATGCCGATAGAAATTGTACAATTGCACCGTCCGTTTATTCCATGCCGGCATTCCCTTGCATAAGTATCACGTGGGTTAGAAATATTTTCGACGAAAATATTACAATGTAATACAAATTATGTATTTCTATTATTATACTTGAAATTAATCTAGTATGCTCTCTTTTTTTCGATCATTTCAAGCTTTAATGTAGCAAAGACAACTATAATTTTCATATATACACTATTTCACAAGGTTAAAATCTACATCTTCTCATTTTCATTATCATCAACAATAAATGAAAGCTTTTAAAAAATTTAAAAAAAAGTGCATATATCCTCAAAAGACGAGGGAATGGCACCTTCCCCTATAATTATAAGACAATGAAGAGACTTATGCCAACTCTTTGACATCCTGCTTGTATAACATGTTTACACTTTTTTTTTTCTACCTTGCTTATACAAAGTTAAAAGCTTACGTCTTAAACAATACATGTTTTTACAAAAAGTGAAATGCAAAAACCACCATATCTCAAACATTGATCAATCGAATTTTCGGTTTTTCGATTTATGTTTTACAATATGCTCTTCATCAACACATGTCAAGTTGTACATGTGTCAAGGTGTATGACAAGTTTCTAACCAAATCAAATTAGCTCCAAAAACTTGTGTAAGTATTATTTATGTAATGCATAGTTTAAAAGAGAGAATGCCTCCTTTTTCTTAAATATAGTTGAAGACATTTTATGGTTTTTCAAGCATGCAAATTAAGATGTAAAACTATATTTCATCGTAGAAGCACATCACCACACATGTCAACCTAGTTATTCTAAAGAGAGGTGTAAAGTCACTGAGAAAAACATGCATATTAGACACATTAAACATTTATAAAAATAACATTTACTTCTCATGCAGATGTTGGGACCAATTTTATGCTTTAACTCTAACATGAGCCTATTGGCTGCCTCAACTTTATATTCTAAAATAAATGTTGATGGTGCAATGCCCTAATTGAGCAACTTCAAGAGCAATCCCTCTATCATGCATTACAAGCAACAAAGTTTAAGGTTGTTTTACATAACTTCAACACCTTGCATGCCTTCTAACATAAATTTCTTTTTTGTTACTAAAGAAGAACGTCTCAATATGGTCCTTTCAAGTCATTTACAGCCAAAATTTGTTTCTCATCTATCATCCATTCATTACAAACTTGGCATCATGTTGAACCATCACTATACTACGCGTACCATGCAATAGTAAGCAATAAAATGCTTCTCACGTTGCATCAGCAACACAATTTTAGATCCGTCTAACCTTCAAAGTGCTAACGTATTGCATGCCTTCAACATAATGTATACAGTACTGCATACACTATTGTATCACTTGGTGTATACACTCGCGCACACTTGGACTCACAATGAGTGCCCTCTCACGATAGTTAAGAGTAGGCAAGTCATATGTACACTTGGCCCTCTTGTCAATCTAATGTGGAGATCATACCCCGAATGACCATTTGGATGTTTTGCTTTCGGCACTTTCTGTAAACTCTCTTCCCTTTTTTCAAGTGCATGAAGCAATATAATATCATGTATGTATGTGAGAAACCACGATATGGTGAATTTGCAAACAATGAAATAAGTAAAAAGCCAACCAATGAATGCAAACTATTTATAGCAATTTAAAAAACAGACATTTGAAGGGGAAACCACATGAATTGGGTCTGACAGTCGTCTTCAAATCCCACATCGATGCAGAGCATGAAACGAAACCATTGCAGTACGTACGCAAGTTTACAAGCTTCTCTTCAAGAAGCACGAATACGGTTGAGCTACATCAAAAGATAAAAGAGTTGAGCTTCTCACAAGGCTCCATATAGAAAATTGCGAAGAAAAGATGCAAAAAGCAAATCACCAAAACATAGAACAAGGGCACATGAGCATGCACGAGAGCATTGCCCTTTTGTTATTGGTATTTTGTATCAGATAGTATATGTACAGAAGAATGGTTTAATTTCCCACTTCAAGGGTGCACACTGAGAATTCAAATGCTAAATCTATTTATTGCAAACATTTGCATCACCGCTTGAGTGAAAGATCAAAATTTGCTTTTTTTTGGTGGTTGGGTGGGGGGGTGGGGGGGGGGGAGCGGGATAATACATTAAGAATTGGTGAGAGAGCTGAGACTCAAGAATGTGCATACTCCCAAGCCAAGGAGTGAATCTGCTCTAGTCATGCCACTGGCATGTATCACTACACACAGATCAGTTACATCCTCCTATATTGTGTTGCTGTCGGGCTCAATCCTCGACCTCAAACCACAGCGAGCCATCATTTGTGCATAAAACTCTGCATGCTCCTGTTAGAAACACAATCATGATATAAGTTCACAAACTTGGAAGAACCAGATTGCTTTAATTTGGACGTGGTCTCACCTTGACAGTTACTGTTACAACTCCGATACCCTTTTCCCGGGATTGGCGAAAGCAATTCCTTGCTTCCTCTACTGTCACTGAAGGAACTACCTTTGGAAGGACAGATGCAACTGAACAACACAAAACCAGGAACTATGTCACACACCTGAAGGCTCTTACTAATGAGGAGAAATCTAAATTAAATAAGAGCATTGTCCACCAGCTCTGCAACTTTCAGCAGCAATAAAACTGCTTCTCACCCAAGCAGCTTTAACAGATGGCTCAGCTTAAGCCTACTATATTGCAAGTCCTATGAAATGATGTAATCCTTAGCCAAGAAGAACTTAACCTTGAGATTCTGTGTGCTTCTCATGGTCTAGCAATAGCACCCTATATCGGTCTCCCCCACCAAATATCCGCCTTTGTACAAGTTTTCCCATCTCTCCACCTGAGCAAGATCACTTTAACAATGAGTAAACAGTGTTTCAAAAGTAAGTCTAGAACTAACTAAAGACAAAATATCAGACTAATGTATCCCTTTAAATTTTAACTTTAGTTTTTATGAGCAAGACCTAGCCATTGAGGACAAATCATAAGCAGGGGTGATTGCGTGCATTATTGTCCTTCAGGAGCATAAGAGCTTCATTGAAATGAACTGAGATGGGATCCAGAAAAGTGCACTGCATATATGAAATAAAGTCAACACATGGAACACCCAAAGCACATCAGAAATAATGTTCCGGTCACTTTCAAGTTTCTTCTAACAATCAATATCCCTGTCACAGGACCCATTGGAAAATGAAATATGATCCATCTTTGTGGTTCTGTGACAGATAGTACAAGCAACATACCACAGTACCCAGTCAACTCACTTCCAGCATTGGCAGGTTGAAAAAATCCCACACCAGCAGGTCAACCAGTCAGCATACTCTGTCTATTTGCCCCCCATAATAGTTAGTGTTGTTTTAAAAAATCACATATACACTCAGCCTTCTGGCCAACATTTGAATCCCATTTAAACATGATTCTTCGTAAGAAGCTCAGTACAAATCTTGCTGCCCCTATAGTTAATAGCCACCACAAAATCAACCCTAGAAATCTAGCGATGAACCTAGATGCCCACAGGAGAACAAGAAAAAAGGCAATCAATACCATCCAAATGTGCCAAAAATTAAAATACCAACCAATGGAAGAAGTGAAAGACTGTCTCTTTCTCTTTTCGTAATGGGCTGTTTATATTAAATACGAAAAAAAGTACAAGTTCACAAGATTCGGAGTGGCTCTATGCCATCATATATAAACCAGTTACAATGGATTCAACAAACACAAGGAAAAGTGTGCAAGAGGCACCCCAAGACTCAATAGACACAAGATCAAGAGTGCTGTCAAGATTTTGCAGCATGGGCCTGGGCCTTCTCTGCCAATGTCTCCAGTACACCATCTTCAAAGAAATCTCCTACCACTGCAAAAGGATTGGGCCTCCAAGGATCAGCCCATGGGGAGGAAGGTCCATCTACAGGGTGGGAGGTAGAACCTGGGTACTTGAGATCCCACAAAGTAATCACTTGACCATCCGCATCAAAGGCCAATAGGGCCGGTGGATCACGTTCAAGTTGTTATTGTTGCGACTCTTTGGGGGGCTGACATAAGTACCCCACTTGAAGAGAAACCAAAGAGGCCACATACCATTGCAATTGAGGCACAACCAATTGGGCCTCTTTCTGGCTGTATTCCAAAGCATACACATCCTGTTTCTCTTAGCTGCCTTCAAGCTAGGGCGACATTGGAAATCCGCCATTGGATACCAAAAAACAAAATGCACCAAGAGCAAAGCACAACCTCATAGAAGCCATGCAGACCAGCAAAAATCTCCTCCACACCATCAGTCTGAAGAAGAGATACCAACCACTAACAGATCCTAGAGAGGACAAGGATTCGGCCTATAAGGAAGAGAAAAATACCTTTCTCATGAAAAGCAGAAAAAGGAGTAAAAAACCTCGTGGGTATTCACCTGCGCGTCCAAGATCTCTTCCTCTGTGCAGACAGGAATCTCTCAATGATTATGCTCCACATACTCCTCCAAAAGAGAGTTAACAAACTCTTCTAGCTGCTCCTAATTTGGCTGAGGAAAATCCAGCAAAGGAGAGGCCACTTGTGCATATGAGTGTAGCGGAGACTCACCCAAATCAAGGGCCTCTGTTGCAATAGAAAATTCTTCATGCTTGCTACATTTGATAGAAGGCTGATCATCACAAGGTGACGAAGCTATCTCATCAGTGCAAGGGACCATATCTACTTCTGTTGCGCCATCTTCGACATCCATGGCCAGGTCTCCGGCCACGGGGAGTAAATCAGCACAGTCCATGAATAGGCATCAGCCCCAAACAGACAAGGTGCAGCAGTGCCCTCCAAAGGACAAGAGCATAGGGCGCAACTAAGAACGTAGGCACAGTGCAGTCAGCCCAGTGTTGATACAAAGCAGGGCAATGCATGTACCACACAGGTCAAGCAAGATGTAGGGTGCTCTACATGCTATGCAAGAGCCCTGGCCTGGAGCAGCCACGAACAGCAGAACAGGTGGCCTCTAAGCCATGAAACAGGCTGGCAGTCGCAAGGTCAAAGGGTAGCTCCCTGTGCAAAAGGCGCAGAAGCCCAAAAGCTCACAACAACTCAAAGACAAACGGGGCAGGGGCTGTCATGCCTCTCTCTCTCTCTCTCTCTCTCTCTCTCTCTCTCTCTCTCTCTCGACTGTCGATGAACAAGAATAAGGCTAAGGTGCGGATATAGCAAATCTGTGAAGCAAGCAAGACAAACAATGCAAGCAAGCAAGCTAAGGAGAAACTGCCTTGGAGACTGCCATGGGTAATGCCACGAATATAGTGGATCCAGAGTCGACCACTCTAAAAGACCGAAAAAGGATAAATACACACAAATGCATGTTTATATGAACAGAATGCCAATGCATGGGGTAATGCAAAGGGCGATGCAAGATGTCATGCTCACACAAGATGCAATAAAACGGTCCCACTTGAACAATGCCCTTGCAGGGGAATTGTTCACTTGCCCAAGCGCCCTTTTACAATCATATCATCCTAACAATGCGGATGAAGTTACAAATGTCCATAATACAATACAAAAGAATAAATGAATGAATGTCGAAAAATTGTAAGTAGCAACTGTCATTATCAAGAGTAAAAGCCACCCCCTCTCAAACTGGAAAGGAAAGCAAGAGAGAAACACCCTCACCCCACCAAGATGAAGAAGTATGGGAGGGTGTACCCAAACCGATCCTGGGTAACAGGTAATGAAGAACCAGTCGGTTGACCGCTTTCGTCAAAATAATTGCAAAATTGTCGAATATAGACACAAACTCTAGGCAAATAGTGCCTAGCTCAACCTGCTCTCTGGAAAAATGGAAGTGGACTCCCACATGCCACGTTCGTGGAGAAATGATCGGATTGCTTGCAAGGGCAATGGCACTCTAGTTGTCGCCGTAGACAACGGTAGGAGAGTTGCATGGGTAATGAATTGCCGCCAAAAAACTCCTCAGGTAGGTGGCCTTGGTAGTGCCATCGAAGAGAGCCTGGTACTCAATCTTGGCCGCCGAACCCGCCACCGTCTCCTACTTACGGCTTGACCAAGAAATGGGAGCGATGCCCAAGGTAAACAGGTAGCCGCCATGAGAACATACGGTGTCGCGATCTCCTGCCCAATCAGAATTAGTGTACCCCTGCAAACATAAACCAGAACCATATGTCAGGCCATAAGAATAAGTACACCCTAAATAACGCAACACACGAAGACATGCAATCCAATGTGACATCCTAGGTGCTATGAAATACTGACTGAGTAAGCTAAATCTGGCCTAGTGTGAATTAACCAAAGAAGTTTTTCTACAACAAAGCAATAGGTATGTGCATCAAAGGGCTGTCCTAGGGTATCCTTTGACAAGTGGACAATAGGATCAAGAGGCTTGGCCACACGCCGTGTCTGATCCAAAGTGTGTTATTCCACAAGTAGAGGTGCGTACTTCTGTTGTGACACAAAAATGCATCCCCCAAAACGAACTATCTCCATCCCCAAAAAATTAGACAACAAACCAAGGTCTGTCATCTCAAAAGTAGCACTAAGCTTTGCCTTGATGCCTGCTAGGGCACTGGAATCTGAGCCTGTGATGAGTAAGTCATCAACATATAGTAAGATATAGCTAACCCCCTCTGCAGTAGATCGAACATATAAGTTCGGGTCATAAGGGATAGAATGGTATCCATGAGTCCATAAGAACTCGTCCATCCTATGGAACCAAGATCGCAGTGCTTGCTTTAACCCATAAAGAGCTTTCTCCAAGCGAAATACCTTATCCCTCGGGTTCCCTAAAGAAAAGCCCATTGGTTGCTCCACATAGACGTCCTCCTCCAAATAACCATTCAAGAAGGCACTCTTGACATCCATCTCATATATCGGCCAATCCTAGTGAGCAGTGAGTGCGATAAGCAACCAAAAGGATGTCAACCGCGCAAAAGGAGCAAAGGTCTCTTCATAATCAACGCTATGCTTCTGTCAAAACCCTTGAACAACAAGGCAAGCCTCGTACTTATCTAAAGTCCCATCAGCTTTTAGCTTGGTCCTGAAAATCCACTTTGTCCCGATGACTTTCTTGTGGCTTGGACAATCCACCAATGTCCAAGTCTCGTTTCGGTCAAGCAACAAACGACCAGTCTCGTTATGAACCAGAAGTACCCAAGCAGCAAAATAGGTAAAAGCATTGGCCTTATGCTTGAAGGAGTACACCCACATGCATTGGACTTATGCTCCACTATCCACGATCCAAACAGAAGATGAAGTGCTTGGCTGCCACGAGTGGGCCTTTGCGATAAACTCGTCAGGAGGCAACTCACGGATGTAGATAAGACTCACATCCGATATCTCTATGGAGATGATGTGGACCTCTGCAGACCAGACAGACAAGCCCTCTGGAGTTGAGAATGTTGTCGACTAAGATGGCTGAGCGGTGGCAGTATGAGTCTAACCTTTAAACTGCCCCTTGCCATCACCCTGCCTCCCTTGCTAGGGATTGCCCGACTAAGGGGCAAGGATCTGAGACTTAGATTTGGATTTTGTGCCTCTAGCCTTTGAGCAACACTCCTCATCAAAATGACCATCCTTTTGACAATGTTGACAATACCTATTGTTTTGAGGTACATTCAGCCACCCTTGTTTGAGTTGTGACTAAAAGTTGCCTTGTGATTTCTCAGATTGATTTTGTTTTTTATTTTGGGTGGAGGTTTGATTTTGTTTGCCCTTCCCTTGTTGCCCCTTCTGAGAATGAGCAACAAGAGCCCCCTCTGAGTAAGAGTTCATATGAAATTGATCGAACAACCCTGCGTAACGTAACAACTGACACTCAAATTCATAGAAAGTAGGCATGGTAATCTTTGAAACTATACCTTCCACAAAGTAAAGTATTTCCTAGGGAGTTTGTTCAAAAACAATGTGACTTAATCGTCAGACAACTTGGGAGTCCCCGTAGTGGAGAATTTGGTAAGAAGTTGCCGATACACAGCCAACTTGACTTTCAAGTCATCCCGTCAGTGATTTTAAAGACTTAGAGCTCATGGTCAAGATTTATACGACCAGTCATATCCCGAGCCGCATAGCGGTTAGTCAAGTGTGCCCATCGCTCTAACGCTAAGTCAAAATGCTAAAGCTGAGAATAAAACTCAAGCAATAAGCCTTGCATCAACTCGACAATAGCGGAGGCATTCCTAGCCTTTTCCATGAGAGGACTCTTGAGCTAAAAATGCATTAGCTTTACTTAAACAACCCCAAAACTTACTTAATTAATGAAGAGACCTTGTTTATTTAAAAAATACGCGATCCTAGAGAGTTTCCGTGTCCCATAAGCACAAACCCACTTTCTACAAATACATATGTTGTTCTCCATTCAGTTAACAATCTCGTTTTTGCAGATTTCAAGAATTTCAACTTATTGCCCACACCCCGTTGGCAAAGGACACTCAGCTGAAGTTGTCCATTGCTGTCTACATCAGTTGGTGTCTGATTTTCAGCCCTCTTCTCGCAGTTTGGAGCTGATCCTGGCCAAATGAGTGTTGTTCCTACACAGACATGCATCCATACTGCCTGCCACGTCATCTGCAGCCTGCATTTGGCAGTTTTCTCTGTCCTCCAACTGTCGCCCAACTTTTGCAGATTGTCGACAAGCTGTCCAAGCAGCTTTCTCTCTCATGCAGGCTGTCCTCCCTGCGTTTTTAGTCTTTCTCTCTCCTACAGGCTGTCTTGCCTGCGTTTTTAGTCTCTCTCCTAGAGCTTGCGTTTTTAGTCTCTTTCTCTCCTCATTGTCGTTTGCATCAGATTCAACTTCTCACTGCTGCATTTGCTGGTGTTTGGCATTCGAAGGCTGCCTTACTGCCATTCGGGATCTGTTCAGAGTACCACACACTCTCCAGCTCATTACCCCTGCTCTAATCCTTGAGATACAGGGGTTCGAGGTTCAATATTCATTCACTACATAGTGTGTTTGCTGCATGAGCATTGTATGTTCAGCAGTTATATCACTTCGGTTATTTTCTACATTCATTGTCTCTCAGTTACCCCACCTAACTGTGTTCTTTTATCAGCCTGTGCTTTGTCGTACGATTGTTATTTGTGATTCTATGTCAAGAGTACTTCTTTACATGGTATCAGAGCATGGTACTCTCTGAGAAACCTAGGCCTTTGATCTAAAAGCTCTCCACAAGAAGTAAGAACAATAGTAGGCTCAAATGACTTCGAACACATCAACACCAATTCAGTCTCCAAAACAATATATGCCAAGAACCGAGTGAGAGTGGGCAGAACAACTTGCTCCACAAAGTTCCAACATGATACAAGACACTTCCGACAACACGGAAGAAAGGCTAAACAAGCTTTCCACTGAAGAATATCATGTGATCATGGACTTTAGAGAAAGAAGATTGTGGAGCTCGATCGAAGGATTGCCCTTTAGGAGAAGCTACTCAATGAAGGTATGCATGAATTTCTCTCTTCAGATATTGCGCATAAATCTGATAATATTGCAGGACCATCGAGACCTCCCTCAAGGATATATTATGTTCTTTCATCCTCTTCTGTTCACTTCCGTGCAAGGTACTTTAGATTCATCTCTTGTTCCTTCGTCTTTTATCTCTTCTGCTTTGCACTATATTGGTAGAAATCATGAGGAAGATAGAATTTAATCAGTTGACTATGGAAAAGGTTCTCTTAAGGACCAATTCTTGTATGTTAACACACATCGTGGGGATTATAAGGAAAAGCCAAGTATCTCTTCTTCTACCCTTCCTTATTTTCAATTTACTTCTCAAAATCAGAATGAATTTGGTGTTCCTATTTCTACATTGCATGGTGCATCATCATCATTATCATTTCATTTTCAATCATTAAGTGGTACAAATGAACAAAATGCTTATATATTTCACACCACAAATTCAAAACCCACCCATCCCACCACATTCTTCTGCAACTTCTCCACTTCCTTTTACACCATTTACATTCCCCTATCAAACACCTCATGTTGCACATCACACTGTACCGAGGGGTTATGGAAACATAGGCACCGCCTTTAGGACCTCATCCTTTCCTCTATCGGATGGTGTTCCACCTTCTTCTCACACACTTTCGAGATCATTGTAGCCTAGGTATCCCCCCCAATCTCTCCAAGTGTGGATCAGTTGGGCACCATAGCTTGCCTCTATAGCATTACCTAGTGAACCTCCTAGTCATTCTATTGTGGCCCAGCGAAGCTTTGGATAGGGCTTTCATATCACAGTGCCTCCACCTCCATCAACACCTTATGGAAACATTCATGTTCCAATGTCTCCGCATTAATCGACACTCACTAGATACTGTCAACCTATTTGTGCCTACACACCTTTTCCCCCTCATCCTTCCTATCAGACACACCCACCACCACCATCTTACCCTCCACCTCCATCTTATCCCACTTTCTCGATACCTCATGGCTACACCTCATCTTCTGCCAAGCATGCTTTCAATGATAAGACTCATTTTAACGAGTCAAATTTTACCACTTCGTCGAACTTGATGAGACATGTCCTTGACTCCCAAAACCTATGGGATCTTGTGTAGGGGTTGGAACCCGAACCCGATTCCGCACTTGTTCCATACAAGGTTGTCCGCTCATGGAAGGCTAGAAATGCCTCTGCTATTGTCAAGCTAATACAGGGCTTATTGCCTAAGTTTCATTCTTAGCTTCAGCATTTTGACTTAGCATCAGAATGACGGGCACACTTGACTAACAGCTACACGGCTTGGGATAGAACACGTCGTATAAATCTTGACCATGGACTCCAACTCTTTAAAAAATTTGATCGGGATGACTTGAAAGTCAAGTTGGCTGAGTATCGGCGACTTCTTACCGAATTCTCCACTACGGGGACTCTCAAGTCCTCTGACAATCAACTCACATTGTTTCTAAACAAACTCCCCAAGAAATACTTTAACTTTGTGGAAGATATAGTTTCAAAGCCTACCATGCCTACTTTTTATGAATTTGAGTGTCAATTGTTGCATCACGCACGGCTGTTCAATCAATTTCATATAAACTCTTCCTCAAAGGGGGCTTTTGTTAAGCATTCTCAGAAGGGGCAACAAGGGAAGGGCAAACAAAATCAAACCTCCACTCAAAATCAAAAACGAAATCAATCTGAGGAATCACAAGGCAACTTCCAATCACAACTCAAACAAGGGTGGCTAAATGTACCTCAAAAGAATAGATATTGTCAATATTGTCAAAAGGTTGGTCATTTTGATGAGGAGTGTCGCTCAAAGGCCAAAGGCATAGCACCCAAATCTAAGTCTCAGATCCTCGCCCCTCAGTCGAGCAACCCCCAGCCGGGGAGGCAAGGTGATGGCAAGGGGTAATTTAAAGGTCTAACTCATATTGTCATCGCCCAACCATCTCAATCGACAACATTCTCAACTCCAGAGGACTTGTCTGACTGGTCTGCAAAGGCCCACATCGTCTCCATAGAGACAACAAATGCGAGTCTCGTCCACATCTGTGAGTTGCATCCTGACGAGGTTACCGCAAAGGCCATGTTCCCCAACTTGGGGTGAACATGTTATCTATTCAGCAACTTTGCCAGTTGAGGCGAGTAGTTTTCTTTACAACGACCACAATCAAGATCCTTGACTCTCAGACTGGTTTAGCGATTGCTCGCACTGAGGCACAGCCTACTAGCCTTTACCACATGATTCACTTTCTAACCGAGCCGTAGAGCCGAGGGCTCCGTGTCTTGAGCTAAAATATGCATTACTTGCTGATTAGCCTCTTAAACAACCCCAAAACACATTAAGAAATGCTCTTTTAGAGTAAAAACCCTAAAACGGGGAGTGGTTCGAGAGAGTTCAATGGAAACGCTAATTTTTTGGGTGCCCTTTCACATCTATAAATAGACAAACTTCCCCCATTCAGCCTCATTCCATCTGTGCAAGTTTCTTGCTCCGTTTGCAGATTTCAGCCATCAGCCTCCTCCCACGTGGCTATCCAGCCCTCGAGACTGCTGCCACTCCATCCGTGTTTCCAACCTCCGATCGGCAGTACACTGCTGCGTTTACTAGTTTCCAGCCTCCAAACTGCTACGTTTTGGTGACCAGCCTGCTGCCATTTACTATTCAACACTCCGACAGGTGGTCAAAGACTTGGGATCCGTCTCTGATGGACGTCACACTCTGACATTGCTTTGCCCTTAAGCACACTGTACACTCTTACATTCATTTACAGCATTCATTCACTTCAGAGTTGTGTTCTCTCTCTCCCTTCTTCTGTTTGTGTTTGAGTTTTGAGTTTTGCATTTAGGATTTGAGTTTTGAGTTTTTCCCTCTGTGTCTGTGTCTGTCTCTTTGTGTTTCTGTCGTGGTCATACACTCTGTGTGGCCTCAGTGAAAACCCTAGTAGTTTTCTTCACATGGTATTAGAGCCAGTGTTCTTTTAAAGAGTATCCTGCGGATATTGTGGAGAGCTAATCTTTGTGCGAGGCACACAATACGACTCATAACCAAATCACAATGTCCTAGACAGCTTCTCCAGTTCCTATGATGTCTTATCAGGCTTCTCCATCATTGGAGACCCTGAGATAGCATTATGGACTCGGTGAGGAGGACGACACTCCACCTTCACCAGATTTCACTAACATGACAGAGGACTTTGAGAAGTACTATCGCAAGAAGTACGGTGATGTTTACACCCCTCCTACTACCAATTTTGCTACCACATCCAGACTGGTTGGTGAGGCTGGCCACCTCTCCGATCATGGAGGACATATGGCATTCGAAACGTCTGGCAATCCATCTTCATCATCTCAGCCAGGTCCAATATCAAGTTTGTACAATTTTTTTGTGTTGCATGAATCAAAACCCTCGCATGTTTCTTCTTTTGAGGTACAAGATCTGGATGGCTTTGCGTATGTGAACTTCAATAGAGGGGGCTAACGAAGCGGACAGAATTCAAGTACATCTATGTAAACGCCCCGAACAACGTAGTATGCTTAACAATTATGATATTCGCTTGTTTTCGAGATTTAATATAAAAGAGAATGAACACTTAAAGCTGAAAATGAAAATTACTCACAAAATTACATCTATGAAAATGTAAAAGTAATGGAGACAAGATTGAGGATTGAAGATGGGCAACCCCCCCCCGAAGGAATGTATTTCTGCTCAACCCAAGTCCCTTAGGGAAAAGCTCAGTTACAATCAACCTGAGAGTGAGAAAAAGTAATTCTCACTCTCACAAGATCATGCAAAGATGTACAAACACACATGCATTATCTATTATGCAATGATAAGAACTGATTTCTTTACAGTATGAGAGAAGAAAAAGGGAAAATCAGCCTTCTCCATCGTTGAACAGTAGTACATGGATAGGGCTTGCTTCTTGTTGCTAAAATGGAAGAAAGAGCTTGAAAACAAGGTGCTGTAATGAATTTACAGGCTTGCTGTCCTGTAAAACAGCAGTGATAGAAGAGGGAATATGGAGGAATTTGATAATGGAGAAGTGGGGGATGACGGTGGGGATGGATGGGGCCAGTTTCTGGCTATCTGTGGGTGTTGTACATGAGTTTACAGCAAAGAAAAATGATGTTGAATGAAGAAAAACGAGCTCTTATTTATAGGAGATGGAAGAGCTAGTACAAAAGGGGAAAGTGGAGTGGCACAAGACAAGTGTCCAGCCACATGTCATGAGATGTGACAAGTGGTGGGACACTTGGAAACTTGTGTGACAAATGTCTTGACACTTGTCTCTTCTCTATGGCCTTCCTTTTTGGGTTGAATACTGTCAAGAATAGAAACAACCAAATTTAGTAAGCACAGTCAGAGTACAGAACTTACTATTTTTAGAATGACATTCCTATTTTTTAGGACTAGCATTTTTAGGCTAATTCGAGGCTCCTAAAATTTAGGAACCTCCTAAAATTTAGGGACCCCCCCAATATGGGTGTCATATGAAAGCTTTTTCCGTGTACATCGCAAAAACGGTATCAGAATCTTCATGTGACTTTCCTATGCAAAGAAATGTGCATTTCAAGCTTTCAGCCCACACATGCACATTATACAAGCATTTCATGATCATGCCATCTTGTTGATTGTAACTGTCTGTTTTGGTGGATCTAGCCCACACTTCAAGGCATCAATCCTTTCTGTGTGCGAGTCTAACCCTGATATGCGTGAGTTCTAGTCACAGGCGCCCAATCGGACCATATAGGTGGAAGTGTGAACTATCTTTTCTCTAACCCACCGCGTGGGTCCACCATAGCCTGTGACCACTCATCAGTGGCCAGCTCCAATGCACTTTTCTTTATATCTAATTAGTGCAAAGGAAATAAATTTAATAAATCATTATATAGACAAATTAATGAAAAATGATACAAATTCTGTTTCTATAGAGTTGTGACAGCCCTCTGGCTTTTATTCAGTTGTCCTCAGCTGAAAAGCTTCTTGATATTGCTGTAGAATATTTGGGTAATCCTTCATGAATTTTTCATCTACCCACTGTGCATCTGTTGTGGGTAGATTCTTGAATTTAAGTAAGAATTTTCGTGTCACAAGGCCACTTCTCATGGTTCGATCCTTGAGAAACAAAATCTTTTCAGGTTCCAAGAGTTGCTCTGTTTCTTCAACTTCTGGGGGATCTTCAGTAATGGGTTCCTTTGGTTCTGGTCCTATGTAAGGTTTTAGCAAACTTACATGAAAAGCATTGTATATTTTGCAATGAGTAGGAAGCTCAAGTCGATAAGAAACTTCATTTATTTTCTCAATCGCTTTTAAGGGTCCAAAGTATCTACTGGAGAGCTTTGGAAAAGATGAATTTTGACCAGAACCTTGTTTGAGCCTGCTTTTATCAAACTTTAGCAAGACATATTGACCTTTTTCAAAAGCCAAAGGTCTTCTTCGTTTGTCGCTCTAGGGCAACTTTGATAGTGGCTCGAACTTGATCCATTGTTGTTTTTAAATCTGAAGTAAACTCATCAACAGCAAAAATCTTATCTTTAGTGCAAATAATTGGAGGAGGAATCACTTTAACCTGTACTATTTCATTTGGAGCTTTCCCTGTGGATGAGTGCACTGTATTGTTGTAAGCAAACTCCAATAATGGAAGATATTTCTCCCATTGCGACTTATGTTCACTAACATAAGCTTTCAACATATCCAAAAGAGTGAGATTCATCACCTCTGTTTGGCCGTCAGTTTGAGGATCAAAAGCTGAGGAGAACTTTAAAGTGGTTCCCAAATTCTCAAATAAAGCACGCCAAAAGTTACTTGTGAATTTGGAGTCTCTATCTGAAATGATCTCAGAAGGCATACCATGTAATCTGAAGATATGTTGAATGAAAAGTCTTGCAGCTTATGCGGATTTCAATGTTTTATGACATGGAATAAAATGTGATTGTTTGCTGAATCTATCAATTATGACCCAAATCATATCATGACCTTGAGGTGTTCTTGGAATACCTGAGATGAAATCCATTGTGATAGATTCCCATGGATCTTTGGGCACTGGAAGAGGTTGCAACAATCCTGGAATCTTCTGCTTATCATATTTGGATTTTTGGCATACCAGACAAGCCTCAATGAAGTTATGTGTATCTCTTCGTAATGTTGGCCAATAAAAGTAGCGCTCAATTGCACTTAGAGTGGCTGCCCTCCCTCTATGCCCTGCATTAGGGGATTCATGACTTTCTTTAAGCACCTTTTGTCGAACAGGAAGAGTGACACAAAGGCGATTGTTCATGAGAAGGTAACCGTCTTTGATGGAATAATCTGGATGAGAACCTCCTTGCTGTAAATTTGACCAAATTGCTGCAAAATCAGTATCTTCATCATAAGTATTCTTCATCGTTTGAAAATCTTCATGATGAGCCACTGTAATAGTTGCAATGCGAGGCACTCTAGAAAGTGCATCAGCAACTACATTTTGTTTCCCTGGAGTGTACATAATTTGAAAATGAAACATAGACAAGAAATTTTCCCATCTTGCATGTTTCTCCTGCAAATGCTTTTGAGTCTTGAAATACTTCAAGCTTTGATGGTCGGTTTTAATAAGGAATTCATTGCCTAAAAGATAATGTTTCCATATCTTTAAAGCATGAACCACTGCTAAGAGCTCCTTTTCATAAATGTCATACCTTTTCTCCACATCATTTAAACGGCGGCTTTCAAAGGCTACGGCATGGCCTTCTTGATTTAGCACTGTACCAATACAATCACCGCAAGCATCTGCTTCCACCATAAATGGTTTTACCAGATCTGGAATGATAAGAACAGGTCCAGAAGTAAGAGCTGTTTTCAGCCTTGTGAAGGCTGCCTTCTCTTTTTCCTTCCATTGGAAAGAGATCTTCTTCTTTGTAAGGTCATGAAGTGGAGAAGCCATATGTGCAAAATGCTTGATGACGCAGCGGTAATAAGAGCATAAGCCAAGAAACGATCGCACCTCATGTACATCATGGAGATGAGGCCATTCTTGGATTATCCTGATCTTTTCAGGATCCATCTGAATCCCTTCAGAAGAGATGACATGCCCAAGGTAATTTATTTTATGCATGAAAAATTCACTCTTTTTACCATTTACCAAGAGTTGATTTTGTTGAAGTAATTGTAGAACAATTTCCAAGTGTTGATGATGCTCCTCTTCATTCTTGCTAAAGACAAGAATATCATCAAAGAAAGTACCGACATATTGTCGATGCTCTTTAAAGATACGCTCCATCATTCGATTAAAGGTGGCTGGTGCATTGGTTAATCCGAAAGGAACCACCAAGAATTCATAAAGACCGTATGAAGTGCGAAAAGCAGTTTTGTGTACATCTTGTGGTATTACCCTAATTTGATGATAACCACTCTTTAGATCAATGCGGCTGAAAACCTTTGAGCCTCCTAGACGATCCAAAATGTCGTCAATTCTGGGAATAGGAAACCGATTCTTCACAGTGATTTTGTTGAGGGCTTGATAATCAATGTACATCCTGAATGTGCCATCTTTCTTTTGAACAAGAAGAACCGGTGAACAAAATGGTGAGCTACTTGGCCTAATTAGCCCACGGTTGAGTAGGTCTTCGACTTGCTTTCTGATTTCTTCTTGTTGAGGATGGCTCACACGGTATGGTGCTATATTAGAAGGAGAACTGCCCGGGATAATATCAATATGATGGTCTTCTGGCCTTTCTGGGGGAACCTGATAAGGAAGATTTTCCGAAAAACAATCTTTATACTTTTCCAAGAGCTGAAGTGGCTCTTGGTTTTCAGCATTCATATTATCTTTTACATCAGTGACATAAAGCAGACAACATTGAACACAATCCCTAATTGCTCTAGAGACTTGCATATGGCTTACCATAGGTATGGTGTCTCCAGAAACTCCAGCTTGGATCTCGTACTTCTTGCCTTTGTTGGTGAGTTCTACCTTCTTTTTCTGAGAGAAGATGGTTGAATCTACTCTATGATTCCATCAAGGTCTCCGATACAGAAGGTATCTTCGTCACTGTAGCCTTGAATTTGAAACTTCAGCTTGCCAATGTAGGGTATCACAGTCTTCACTGTGTCACCTTCATCAGCATTTAAAGCTTGGCGAACTTCTGCCGGAGTGTCCATCTCTTCATTCTTTAATCCAAGCTCTTTAGCTAATTGCAAGGAAATGATATTTTCATTCGCCCCAAGATCTATCAAGAATAGTGCTTGCTTACCTTGCTATTCATTTTTACCTCCTTGCTATTCTCTTTGGAAATGAATAGGAAGAAATTGGCTTTGTATCATCCGAACAAAGGACTGCCATGATTTTGGGGCAGCATGATCATATTCCAACCCCATCCACCAAGTATGGGCTAAGTCGGTTAAATGTAAAGCTGCAAACTTAATCTTTTCTTTTTCTTTATACTTGTCACGACCATACAAAATTTGAAATTGACGAATAAACTTCAGAAGAAGATCAGGATTTCGGGAACCATCATACATACTGAACTTGATCTTCTTTTCAAGTTGAGATAGTGACTTAGTCTTCTTCTTCTTCTTATGCCTTCGTCCATGCTCGGATCTTGAGGTTGAAGATGATGAACTGATTGATGGGGATGAAGATGGAGACGAGGGTGAAGAATGTCGACGCCTTTGACGATGATGAGGTCTTCCACGAGAAGGGTGTGACTCTTCGTTACTAGAAGAGGATCCATCAGAATAGGCGCCAGATGACTTTGAAGAAGAGGATGAGCTTCGACGCGATCTCTTTCTTTGTCTTGAATCAAGGGGCAAAATAGATTGAAGACTTGCTAGTCACTTTGGACAACAAGGGGAGTTGAAATACCGAAAGGAATTGGGAGAATCCCATTGTAAATCAACTTCCTCTTCAATTAAGCTAAAGAAATACCGAAAGGGGCGCCAATTTTGGGGCCAATCGGGTGTGCATTGTCCAAGATTAGTAGGTAATTTTGTATTTTCAGATTTGCATTAATTGTTTGCTGTTGTAATTAAGTTGTAATTAGGGATTTACCACCTATCCACGGAAGGAAGGCTACTTTCAGCATATGTACATGGACTATCATGCCTTGAACAAGATCGTTGTAATTAGGGATTTACGACCCATCCACAGAAGGAAGGCTACTTTCAGCATATGTACATGGACTATCATGCCTTGAACAAGATCATAATCAAGAACCGATTTTTTATTGCTAGGATCAATGATGTCATGGATGGATTAGGTGCCCTAATTGATTTGCTGACTAAGTTGAACCTCTTTCCACCATTAAGCATGATTCTTTGCATTTGCTAATGTAGAAATCCTTTGTAAACTCGCACGTTGATATACATTTGGATCAAGACCATCTATGAATTTATGCTTTTGGGTTGGCTCTTCAAGGGCCAGATTCATCTTTTGTATGATTGTCTCCATACACTCATTATGAGCTTCTTACCATGCCGTTTGGGCTTACAAATGCTCTTGCCACATTGAATCGGACGATGGACAAAGTCTTTAGACCACACAAAGAATTGTGGATACGTTCTTTGATGACATGATAGTGCATTCAAAGGATGAAGAGGAGCATAGAAAGCACTTGGGCATGGTGTTTAATGACTACATAAGCACAACTAGTGATCAATGACACTAAAAGTAAGTTCTTTCTGTGTAAAAACCACTATTGGGGCATATTGTATTGGCTGATGGGATCGTATGGAACCTGCAAAGGTTGAGGCAATACGGTTATGGCGACACTTATTAATTATGCATGAAGTTCATAACTTTTTGAGCCTATGTCCTTGATATAGAAAGTATGTTTGGCACTTTGCTGAAATTGCTTCTCTATTGCATGCTTTGTAGGAGTATATTGTGAAGAAAACTACTAGGGTTTGCACTGAGGAAACACAGAGTGTACGACTACGATAAAACATAGAGACAGACGCAGACACAAAAAGCAAAACTAAAACCTGAAACGCAAAACTCAAAACTCAAACCCTAAACGCAAAAGTCAACTCTAATGTAGACGAGTCTGTGTGCGGAAGCTGAGCTGAGAATGCAGATACAAAGAGTTGAGAGCAGTAGTGAGAGAGAGTGAGCACGACACAATGGGTATTCAATACAATGACTAGTGTACCACATTTTAGATTTTGAATATATATAAAGTACAAAGTGTAAGGGTATGTTCATACCCGAACAAACTAAAAGGCACGATGACCCTTTATTCCCAACAACCTCCCACCTAAAGGCAACGTGCCTAAAGATAGAGGAAAGAATCAGCTAAGTGTATGTATGTACAAAGCTGAAAGACACATATACTATCCAACCCCCATCATCTTGCAGCAATGAGCAAACCGCTCGATTGGGAGACCTTTCATGAGAGGGTCTGCAGGACTATCATCTGTATGTACCTTGACAAGCTCATTGCCTTTGCTATCAAGTACATCCCTGCTGATGAAGTGATACTTCACCTGTATGTGCTTTGTCTTTGCATGAAAGACAGGATTCCGTGCTAGCATGATAGTACTCTGACTATCACAATGGAGGATAGGAACCTCTGTAATCCCAAGCTCTCTCACCAAACATGAAAGCCATAAAGCCTCTTTGCATGCCTCTGTGGTAGCCACATATTCTACCTCTATAGTAGACAGTGCAACACACTTTTGCAGCCTAGATATCCAAGAGATTGCTCCTCCTGTGAACATAAACACATATCTTGAAGTAGACTTCCTTCAGTCAAGATGGCTAGCATAGTCTATATCCGTGAAACCAACAATAGACTACTTTTGCTTACGAAAGCAGATACACAAATCCTTTGTGCCCTTAAGGTATCTCATGATATCCTTCACTGTTTCCCAATGCTTTTGCCAAGATATGCCATGAATTTGCTAACTACTCCCACCGCAAATTCAATGTCAAGACGTGTAGCAACCATAGCATACATGAAGCTACCAACAGCTGAAGCATAAGGTAAAATGGCCATTTCAGCCTTATTATCATCTGATGTAGGGCTGTCATCTGCACTAAGTTTCACATATAAAGGCAATGGTACACTAATAGCTTTCCCCCCCTGCATATTGAAACGTTGCAGAACTTTCGTAATAGACTCCTGCTATGATAGATAAAGAAGACTTTTTGATCTGTCTCAGAGTATACACATGCTAAGAATGTGATTTGCCTCACCAAGATCTTTCATATCGAAGCTATTGTGCAAGCTCTATTTTAAGGAGTCCAAGGTGTGAACATCCTAGCCTACAATTAGCATGTCATCCACATACAATACCGAGAGAATAAGGCTGCCATCTGCTACCTTTTTGATATATAAGCAGTGATCAACTTGAGAACGATAAAATCCTTCAGATTCCATGAATGTATTAAATTTGTGATACCATTCGCGTGGTACGTACTTCAGCCCATACAAACTTTTGTTGAGTTTACATACCATGTGCTCTTTTCCCTTTGCAACAAAACCATCAAGCTGCTGCATATAGATTTCCTCACGCAGATCACCATGTAAGAAGCAGTTTTTACATCCACCTGTATGAGTTCCATGTCCTCAAATGCAACCAAACCCAAGATGGTTCGCAAAGTAGTCATTTTTACTACAGGATAAAAGATTTCATCAAAATCAATTCCATGTTCTTGCTTGTACCCTTTAGCAACCAAGCCTGACTTGTACTTGGGCAAAGACCAGAAGTGACTTTCATTTTGTAAACCCATTTGTAGGGTGGCACTTTTTGTCCTTTTGGCAAGTGTACAAAATCCCAAGTTCCATTCTTCATGAGAGATTCCATTTCTAATAGCATTGCTTTTTGCCATTTCTTACTATCCTGTCTATTCATTGCTTCCTGGAAGCATGACGGTTTACCACAATCTGTTAACATGACATAATTAGCCACATAGTTTACTCCAGGAACAAATCTACTTGGCTGTTTTTGCACTCCGGTCAACCTACGTACCCAGTGGTCAATATTTGCTGGTTGTTCAGCTTGTAAATCTGCATTAACAGCTTCTTGTTCTGCAGGTACAGCTTGTTATATAACCGGTTCAGGTTGTTCCAAGTGCACATGTTCTTGCTGAATTTGTGGAACATCATGGGCAAGATCTTGCTGATCATTTACAGCATCAATCCCTACATTTTTAGGGACACTTTAAGCAGGTATTTGCTATTGTCTAACACGCATTCTTTGCTGTCCTATTGGTGCATCCTCCCAGAATACAACCCTTCTAACTTCCTGTGTTCTTTTGGGCTATTTGTGCATGCGATCTTCCCGGAAGATGACATCATTGCTGCGTACTACTTTTCTTTTCTCAAGATCCCATAATCTATACCCCATTTCACCTTCATCACCATATCCTAGGAAAATACATTTACGGGACTTTGGCTCAAGTATGCTACGTTCTTCCTTACGTATGTGCACAAATACCTCACAGCCAAACACTTTCAAGTGTGCATACGAAGGTGGCTTTGCCCAACCACACTTCTTGGTGAACTCCCCTCCCCCAAAGACCTGTTTGTTAACTCATTAATCAAGTGTACAGCTGTCATAACAGCCTCTGCCCAAAAACCATGGGGTAAAGCAGCATGTGACAGCATTGTACATGTAGGGGCCAATAGAGCACGATGATCTCAGCAGATTGTCTTACTCGCAATGAGACAGAGAGAGAGCGAGAGCAAGCAATGTAGAGTGTGAGCACGTTTTTGGTACAATGACGAGTGTACCACTTTACGGTTTTAGATAGATATATCTATGAAAGCACAATGTGCTAAGGGTGTGTTCACACCCGTGCACATATAAAGGCATGATGGCCCTTTATTCCCAACAACCTTCCACCTAAAGGCAATGTGCCTTAAGAGGAGAAAAGAATCAACTAAGTCTAGGTATGTACAAAGCTTAAATAAATATATCTATCCAACTCCCATCATCTGTCAGCAATGAGCAAACCGCTCTGCTGGAAGACCCTTCGTGAGAGGGTCTACAGGATTATCATTTGTATGCACTTTGACAAGCTCAATGCTCTTGTTGTTAAGTACATCTCTAATGAAGTGGTACTTCACCTATATGTGCTTTGTCTTTGCATGAAAGACAAGATTCCGTGCTAGCATGATAGCACTCTAACTATCACAATGGAGAACAGGTAACTCTGTGATGCCAAGCTCTCCCACCAGACGTGAAAGCCATAAAGCCTCCTTGCATGCCTCAATGGCAGCCACATACTCTGTCTCTGTAGTAGACAATACAACACACTTTTGTAGCCTGGAGATTCAAGAGACTGCTCCTCCTGTGAAAGTAAACACATACCCAGAAGTGGACTTCCAATTTTTAGGCGCCCTACAAACTGCTATCCCCAAAGATTTTTAGGGGCTCTGATACCAGTTTGTAGGGGCCGATAGAGCACCACGATCTCGGCAAATTGTCCTACTTGCAGTGAGAGATAGAGAGAGAGAGCGAGAGCAAGCAGTGTAGAGTGTGAGCACGTTTTTGGTACAATGACGAGTGTACCACTTTAGGTTTTTAGATAGATATATATATGAAAGTACAATTTGCTAAGGGTGTGTTCACACCCATATACATATAAAAGACACGATGGCCCTTTATTCCCAACAGTACGGACCTTGTCTTGAATGATCCAATTGATATGCTCTACAACACCATTTTGGGACGGATTATGAGGAGCAGTAAGCTCCCTCTTAATCAATTTGTTGTCACAAAGGTCTTGAAAGGCTTTGGACACATATTCCCTACCATTGTCAGAACGAAGGCATTTTAATGTCTTGTTGGTCTGATTTTTAGCAAGTGCCAAGAATTTTTTAAATTTATCCAAGGCCTCATCTTTGCGATGGATTGGATAAACCCAAACTTTACATGTGGCATCATCAACAAAGGTAATAAATTACTTCTTCCCCCTAGAGATAATCCTGGCATTTGACATACATCTGAATGTACTAACTCCAAGGGTAAAGACTTTAGAGAAAGAGATTTTTTGTACGATGTTTGAGCATGTTTACTATAAATACAATGATCACATTGTTCAAAATCAGCATACCTCAAAGACGGTAAATAACCCAAACGAGAGAGCACTTTCATTTCAAATTGACTCATGTGTCCCAACCAGCTATACCACAAAGAAACACTTGGCTACTCAGTTATGGCGACAGCATGGTCACGCACAATAGATACATGCAAAGGATACAGAGTATCACTTTTGGACCCCTTGGCAACAATGCGGAAGCCCTTACATATTTTCCATTTGCTATCCCCAAAGGTGGTGTGATAGCCTTCATCATCTAGTTGCCCTGTGCTCATCAAGCTCTTCTTAAGCTAAGGTACATGTCTCACATTATGCAAAACAAACATGGAGCCATGCTGAAATTCCAGTTTCATACTGCCAATACCTACAATTTTACATGCATAGTTTTGTCCCAAGTGGACAATACCATGTAGAGCACCATTGTAGTCAAAGAACCACTCATGATGTGGTGTGACATGAAAGGACGCACCTGAATCAAGTATTGAACTCTGAATGTCATCCTCAAAATCTGCAATCAATGCATGTGCATCCAAAGAAGAAGCTAGAAGTACATCACCATCACTGTCATTATCATGAGTGACTACATTAACCTCTTCTATTTTTACATTGCTCTTTTAGATAGGGTGGTTGTCCTTGTTTTCAGCCTTGTTGGCTTCATTGTTTTTGTTTTTGCCCTTCTCTTTCTTTAGCTGAAAGCAATCCCTTTTGTAGTGCCCCTTTTTGCCACAATGATGGCACTCCCCACATTCTTCACATTCTTTCCACGAGACTTGCTGCATGCTCTCTTTTCAAAATTGCTCTTATGTTGAAATCTGCCTCTAGTGTGTAATGCATTTGAAGACTTGTTTGCTGAGTTGTTCGGCCTATTGAGTTCTTCCATCGGCAAAGAACTTTCCACATCAGAGTATAACAGCTTAGCATTCGAATTACTCAAAGCTGTCAAGAAAGTATCCCAACTTTCAAGTAGGGTGCATAGCAAGAAGGTAGCTTTGAACTCTTCATCGATATGAAAATCCAAAGCAATCAACTAACTGAAAATTGAGTTAAACTCATTCAAATGTACAGACATGGCTATACCCTCTTTCATGCAAAACTCCATCAATTTTTTCAGCCAATAAACCTTGTTGGCTGCACCTTTCTGAGTATACAATTCTTCAATCCTTTTCCACATTGCATATCCTGAGCAAGTTGCCTGACACTAAGAGCTCAATGGTAGAGCGAGCAAGTTCATCCAAGTCATCCCACTCCTCTTGTTCCATGTCTGTGTTAGAGATCATCGCCTGTACAGGACTGCACAGTCCAATCGGACTGCCACGTGGCAGTCCGACTGCCTGCAGTCCAGTCAGCTACATTTAATGCAGCCGACCTGCCCTGATTTTCGCCCAGATTCTGGCTATAAATAGCCGAGTTCTTCAGCAATCTCCAACACTTCTCTGCTCGCAGATTACAGACTGGTGGCATGCGCAGATTCCGTCTCTGTTCGCAGATTTCAGACAGGAGACAGTGCAGACTGCAGCGGACTTCGAGGTGAACAGCAGGTTGCATCGTCGAGGTGGAGACACAGTCCAGCGCACTGCGCCCGTGTATATATCTGCATATCTTTGTATACAGCACACTTTATACAGCAAATCTTCGTCTTCCACTGTCTCTTTCTCTCTCTTCTCTCTGCATTCTCTCTCTCTCAGTCCTACGCTTCCGCACCGCTGCACTCTGACATGGTATCAGAGCAGTGTTAGAGGGCTGACTGAGCGCAGAACCAACCTGAAGAGGAGTTTCTATCGCGACACAAGGTTGCGTTTTCAGCGTTTGAGGGCAGGCAGGAGGGCTGCGCCTCGGAACAAGGCTGAAGCGAGCGTGGGAGCGCAGGAAAGGAGTCCAGGTGGTGGATTTACTGCTGTTTACTGCTATTTGACGAGGAGAAAGTTTGAGTTTTCAGCTTTCAAGTGCAGGTTTTGCTTTTTCATCGCCTCTGGCGAGTGAAGAAGGTTCAGGACACGGAAGAGCCTTAGCAAGCTGAGTTTTCACAGTCAGAGGGGGCTGCTTTTGCGTTTGTGAAGGCATTACAGGTGAAGATGTCTACAAAGATTGACTTGGAGTTCCAGACGATTATGGACCGGAAGGTGCCTGTCTTACCGGCTCTCCCCGCAGATCAGAAGCTCGATGGCGACAACTACCGCATCTGGCGCGTCATGATGTTGGCCATCCTTGAGTCCTATGATTTGGCAGAGCTTGTACAGGAGGAGATCGACCGGCCCTCGGTAAGAGATGAGTCCAAACTCTCTTCCGAGGCTCGTGCGGAGTTGGCCAAGGCTCAGTCTCATTGGGACAAATTGAATGCCAGGATTCGTTCCTTTCTTTTTCTATCTTGTACTACAGCCGTGATAGCTCACATCGAGCACTTGACGGTGGCTGGGGAGATATGGCTGGAGCTTGATCAGATGTACAACCAGATGACCCTTATGAAGCGGGTTTCTTTGGAGGTTCAGATGCGGACCTTGTCCGTAAACAAGTCTTCTTCGCTACGGGAGCACATCAATAAGCTAAGACAACTTCAGATGCACGTTCAGAATGCGGGGAAGCCGATTTCCTCAGAAGACATGGCGATCACACTCTTGTCCCAGTTGCCGCCACGATTCGGTACATTCTACTCTGCCCTTATTGCTTCGGGGCGAGAGTCTACTCTTCGTTGGGAAGAGTTGGTTCCTATGGTCTTGGACCAAGAGGAACAGCTCAAGGGACAGAATGCTTCCAGGTCGGAGGCGCTGACAGGTCAAGCCTCTCAGAAGAAGGGGAAGGACCAAAATAAGAAAAAGGGCCATTGGAAGAAGGATTGCCCTGACAAAGACAAGAAGGACACCAACAAGAAGGACACAAAGGATTCTGGAGCGGTGGCTGCACCCTCATCAGCTGCATTTCTTCATCTAGCTGTCATTGAGGACTCTTCACCGAATGCTTCTGATGCTGCGATGACGGCTCCCCAGGCTCGAGAGTGGATCGTTGATAGTGGTGCCTCCCGGCACATGACTCCATCAGATGCTGTTGCCCAGTTGCGACCCTCGCGTGGGCAGATTCTCATTGGAGATAGCTCTTCAGTGTCTATTGCAGGACGGGGTAAGATGCAGCTTATTCCAGATGGACGCGGTGGTACCCATACCTCAGAGGTCTTGCATGTACCAGGATTAGAGTATCATCTCCTGTCAGTTCATAAGATTTGCTCCCTTGGACTTTTGGTGGAGTTTGACAGTAATTTGGTGCGAGTCCTTGATCGTGGGTCAAGGAAGGTTCTATCGTCCGGATATGAGGAGAACGGCATCTATAAATTGAAGTCTTCCACCGCTCTCTCTACTCTTCTTCTTACCTCTCAGGCACAGTCAGAGTTATAGCAAGCTCGGTTTGGTCACCTCAACTATGATTATCTTCGGAGGGCGTCACGTGGACAGCTTGTTCGAGGGTTGCCGGATATAGTGGTGAGCCAGCAGCCATGTGTCTCCTGCATTCGTGGGAAGCAGCATAGGGATGCCATTCCCCATACAGCTTCGCGGCGGTCTACTGCACCGATGGAGCTTGTATCTACGGATCTATGTGGCCCTATGAGGAACGAGTCCTTGCGTGGAAGCTCGTACTTCATGCTGATCGTAGATGACTACAGCAGGATGACATGGGCCTATTTCTTAGCATTGAAGTCAGAAGCTTTCTCCCACTTCAAGGATTGGCTTCTCTTTGAGGAGAACCGATCAGGCCGGAAATTGAAGACCTTGCGATCCGACAAGGGTGGTGAATTTGTTTCTAATGAGTTTGCTCGGTTTTGTGCAGATAAAGGTATTCACCAGGAGTTTGCCAATACCAACACTCCTCAAGAAAATGGCATTCTTGAACGGAAAAACCGCAGTGTGATCGAGATGGCGTGCACCATGATGGAGCACCGACAGACCCCTCAGGTTCTGTGGGCCAAGGCTGTGGCTACTGCAGTCCACATCCTTAATCGATCCCCCACTTCGGTCGTTGATCGGATGACCCCTTTTGAGGCTTACTTTGGGACTAAGCCCGATGTTTCTTACTTTAGGGTCTTTGGGTGTGATGTCTATGTTCACATTCCCAAGGCTCACCGTGATAAATTTGAAGCAGCTTCCCGAAGTCAAGTATTTGTTGGCTACAGCTCCCAGTCCCAAGGCTATAGATTATATGATCCCGTTAAGCGGGATATGTACACTAGTCGCGATGTGCGGTTTGTGGAGGTTCCGACCATATCAACGGGTGAGGAGCATCCCGTTCTTGGAGATCCAGGGGAGAGTTGGGCTCCTGCTACAGTTCCATTGGAGCCCGTGCCTTTTGATTATGATTCTGTTTCTGACACAGAGTCTACTGTTCCACCGGTCACCCCTGAGGAGTTACCACCGGTGGATATTCCAGAGTCTTCAGCTGATGAAGAGAGACGAGGGGAGGTTCAGCCTCCTCCTCGATGGGCCCGTGACACACTTCGTGATTCAGGGATCGAGGGGGTTCCTGAGGAGTGGGGACCGCAAGATGGTCCGCGGCGGTCACGGAGGCACCAGGCACATTCTACGGAGCTTGTTTGCTCTAACTATTGTTTGATGACCCATGTTATGCAGGATCGAGAGCCCACCTCCGTGAAGGAGGCTTTACAGTCCACACCATGGAAGAAAGCTATGGAAGCCGAGTTGGAGGCTATTGAGAGGAATGGCACTTGGTCACTCGTGCCCCACCCCCCGCATAAGAAGATGATTGGCGTCAAATGGGTCTTCAAGACCAAATACCTTAGCGATGGTTCTTTGGATACGCACAAGGCTCGCCTTGTTTGCTAAAGGTTTTGCACAGCGCCCAGGGATTGATTGTCATAATACTTTTGCCCCCACTGCTCGTATGGCGACCATTAGAGCTGTTCTTGCTTTGGCTGGCCATAGGAGATGGCCTGTTTACCAGTTGGATGTGAAGTCGGCCTTCCTCAATGGTGATTTGAAGGAGGAGATCTATGTTGAGCAGTCTCCTGGCTTTGGATCTTCAGATGGGAAAGTCTACAGGTTGAAGAAGGCCTTGTATGGCCTCAAGCAGGCTCCGCGTACATGGAATGAGAAGATTGATTCGTTCCTTCAGTCTCAGTTGGGATATCGGCGTTCTAAGGCTGATCCGCAGCTTTATGTTCACACTTCCGAGGATGGTTATGTGCTTTTTGTGTTGTATATTAATGATTTGATTGTCACAGGTGATCATGCACAGCAGGTCCAAGAGACAAAGTCAGCTTTACATCGGACGTTCGAGATGACAGACTTGGGTCTACTCCATTTCTTTTTGGGCCATGAGATTTATCAGTCTCAGAGGGGGATCTTCATCTCTCAGCAGAGATATATACAGGAGCTCTTGGTGTCTTTTGCGATGAAGGATTGTTGGACTCTTTCTACTCCTATGGATCCGAACTGGAAGGCCACTTTCCATTCAGCTTTTCCCCTGGCGGATGCTTCCCGCTATCCTCAGTTGATTGGATCCTTAATTTGGCTTCTCAACACTCGTGTTGATCTTTGTTTTGCTATTGGGCTCTTGGCAGGGTTTATGAGTGAACCCAAGACGGTGCATTGGCAGGCTGCTCAGAGGATACTTCGGTATTTGAGAGGGACGTCTGATTTAGGGCTTCATTATCCCGCAGGGACAGATGGTTCAGATCTTGTACTTGCAGGTTGGAGCGACTCGGATTGGGCCAGTGATGTGGACCACAGGTGGTCTACTACAGGTTACTGTTTTACTTTGGGTGCAAGTCTTATCTCATAGAGTAGCAAGAAGCAGCCCACGGTAGCCCTTTCGTCTACTGAGGGGGAGTATCGGGCTGCGTCTTCCACCACATGTGAGGCTGTGTGGCTTCGGAGATTATTGGAGGAGCTTGGGTGCCCCCAGACTCGTCCTACTTTGCTGCAATGTGACAATGAGAGTTGCATTGCCTTGGCACGGAACCCTGTTTTTCATGCCCGGACGAAGCACATAGAGATCCAGTACCACTTCATTAGAGAGAAGCTTCTAGATGAGACCATCACTGTGGACTACTGCAAGACGGAGGACAATCTTGCAGATTTGTTTACGAAGGCACTTCCCCAGGCTCTACTTCGGAGACATTCCAGATCCCTCAGGCTTCTGCCCCGCCCAGGCTCTGAGAGGGGGTGTGTGACATTAATGTGATATTTACTGTGACATTAAGGTCACAAACATTGAATGTGACATTAAAGTGACATTTAATTTGACATTAAGGTGAATCAAGAGAAACACACACGAGGATGACCGTCCGGGCTCTTGGGCGCCCGAACGGGGTTAAGGGGAGCCTAGTAATTAAGAGAGTCCAAGAATAGTAGGACTCACCAAGGTTTGACGGCTGGCAATCGGATCACGATGGTCTGGCCAGCAACATACTAGGCAAGGCTGGGAGGAAAAAAGAATCACTCGTGCTCACCGATCTGGACGGTTTTCTTCTGGCTTGATAGTCTTCTTCTGAGTCATCTGACAGGGTGTTAGAGATCATCGCCTGTACGGGACTGCACAGTCCAGTCGGACTATACAGTCCGACTACCTACAGTCCAGTCGGCTGCATCCGACCTGCCCTGATTTTCGCCCAGATTCTGGCTATAAATAGCCGAGTTCTTCAGCAGTCTCCAACACTTCTCTGCTCGCAGATTACAGACTGGTGGCACGCGCAGATGCCCTCTCTGTCCGCAGATTTCAGACAGGAGACAGTGCAGACTGCAGCGGACTTCGAGGTGAACAGCAGGTTGCATCATCGAGGTGGAGACACGCAGTCCAGCGCACTGCGCCCGTGTACATATCTACATATCTTTGTATACAGCACACTTTATACAGCAGATCTTTGTCTTCCACTGTCTCTTTCTCTCTCTTCTCTCTCTGCGTTCTCTCTCTCTCAATCCTACGCTTCCGCACCGCTGCACTCTGACAGTCTGCTAGTTTGATTCCTTTCGTTTTGACGGGCTTTACATGTTTCTTCTGCACCAAGACATTACAGCGTTATTTCTACTAGATTGCAAAATTATGGGCACCCTCAAGCTTCTTAATGTGCAAAAGTTTACTGTTGTCACTATTTCCAGCCATAATTTGCAGCCCCAAATGGACTAACCAGTCACCAAAGGCAAGCCCAAATATGACACAAGTGACCACAATGCACAAGAGTACCAACCAACAATGAAAATCCCAAGATTGCAGAAATTTTCAGATCTGCTAATGAATTTTCAGAATTAAAAAATGTCGTTTCCTACACTCCTCAAGCAATTTCTGACACAATTAGAGACCAAGCCAACAATTACACGTGAAATCCCCAAAATTTCACTGCAATTTCTGCTCCAAAAGCATTCCCGAGCACAAATTTGACAATTTGGATCAAAAGCCCCAAATTTTTTAGGATAATCTGTTCAAAATTGTATCAATTCAAGTACCCAAGTGCATATTGTGAGAAAACACAGATCTAGAGCATGGCTGCAGCTATGGAGGTTGGAACTCAAAGCACAAACTCATGAAGACATAGACTAGACAAGACCAATTGTCACACAAGTGAATTGGGTTCCAAGATTGAGACTTGGACTCATAAACACATTCTTGTGTGTAAGGACAATGACACTGGCACTTGATTGAAAGGACAATCGCATTACATTTAAAAGTGAACCAAGTACATGTCTTTATAGCATTCTAGCTTCTCCACTATCCTCACTGTGCATATGGGATTCAGGACATCTGTTCCTGGAGCATACATCATTTGTTATTTCTCAACACCCCCCCTCAAATGATGAGTCTCTACACTTGCTAGCTTTTGCCCCCCCTACAGATAACTTGGCCTGAGAGACTAGCTCATAGGCATCCTAGTCAAGTTAAAGCTTGAGACTTTACATCTTTGGCAAGGGTTTTTACAAAGTAAATCCACTAAGGGAAACATAGAGATCCACTATGGGAACAAATTTCCTTAGAACAATCTATCATAGTTATTAATGGTAGCAAAAGCATCTTCCTCTTCTTCTTCATTCATGAATTGACTTTGGTGGTGGTCATTCTGCATCTACTGTGCTCTTTTCTTGTGAAAGCATTCACTCGTAATATGACCAGTCTTACCACAATAATGGCATGTCATCCGACTTTTGTTGTCGGTGTTGAATCCTCTTCCTTTGGGTCTAGTAGCTCCTTTGGTGTATAAAAGATCTTCCCTTGAATTGGCTTCTTTTTCATCTTTGCTTTTAAATTTGCTTTCTCCACCAAGCAATGAGTGCTCAATGTCTTTGAGTCAGAGACTGGAAACATTACTTAGTGTTGAAACAAGGTTCTCATACGGTTCATGATTAACACTGGCAAGTAGCACTGCTATTGCCTCATCTTCATCAATGTTATTTTTAAGAGTTGCTAGCTAAGTTTTAAGGCTTTTGAACTTATTGATATGTATAGTCATAGATGAATTGTCTTTTACATCCAACTTATAAAATTGCATAAGTAATTTTACCTTCGAGTTCTTTGCTTGTGTACCAAAGATCTTGTCAAGTTCTTCCCATGCCTTCTTTGCATCCTTGATGCCAGAGATGTGGTGTAATACATCATCTGATAGACCCCATGCAATAATACCTAGAACTTTGTTGTTCATCTTCTTCCATGCCTTTGTTTTAGGCTGGTCTTCTGCAGCATCTTCCTCTTTAGCATTGTCATCGGCATCATCTTCCTCAAAGAGATCCCAGAGGTCTTTCCTCATGAGATGGTACATGGTTTTCTCCTTCCAAGCATGAAAGCTCTCACTGTTAAACTTTGCTATTTGCTCAAGCTTTGTCATGCTTATCAACTTCAAACAACCAGCAAAAGATTGTAGGTCAATGTGTCAAGAGACACAAGAATATCAATGTCAAATGACACGAGTTGAGTATCAATGGATACTATTCTTGAGCTTAGTGATGGATGTCAATGCTTGATCTGCCTCTTGCTTGCTGATTTGATGTGATGGTTTGCTTGGAACTGAGTGTAGACTCGGATCAGAGTGGTAGTAGCTTGTCAGGAGTGAGAATTTCAAGTTGTTTAGGAGTTTGAAGCTCAAGGCTATGGAGTCCTGCACTAGGGTTTCCACAGGCGGCTAATAAATCAGTCGCAACAGCTCGATATGTGACCCATTCCATAAGATATTTGGTGAGAAGGTGCCCTATAGAGTAGGCTTTAGAAGCCCTATACTCACAGGAATGTCCACAGCGCACAAGGAAAGAACTGATGGTACGACCATTGACAAGGTGCAATATGACAGTGGGCTGATGCAGACAATGCTGGAGCCTAGACAGACCAATATTGCACTATAAGGTGCCAGGAAGGAGCACAAGGAGTGTAGAAAGATATGTCTAGAAGAAACTTTGTGGAGATATAGCCTCTACTATGAGATCCAGTAGCTCAAATGGTTGCAGGTCCTGTTGGCTATGGCTACCAACTAGTCAAGATGGACAGAAGTGAGGAAATGGAGTTCATGTACTCGAGCTAAGCTGGAGCTGAGCTGGGAGGAGTGAGAGGAGACCTGTAGAGGCAAAGAGATGAGCTAACACATGCTAAGCCATGCTCAGCTGCACTCTGATACCATGTGAGAAAACACCGATCTAGAGCATGGCTGCAGCTATGGAGGTTGGAACTCAAAGTACAAACTGATGAAGACATAGACTAGACAAGACCAATTGTCACACAAGTGAATTAGATTCCAAGATTGAGACTGGGACTCATAAACACATTCTTGTGTGTAAGGACAATGACACTAACACTTGATTGAAAGGACAATAGCATTACATTTAAAAGTGAACCAAGTACATGTCTTTATAGCATTCCAGCTTCTCCACTATCCTCACTGTGCATATGGGATTCAAGACATCTGTTCCTAGAGCATACATCATTTCTTATTTCTCAACACATATACCAAGCAATTCTTGCACAAATATATGAAATTCTGCAAAAGCCCCAAATTTTTCAAGTTCGGTGTGCACAAATTTCACTAAAATTGAAGAAATTTCACTGAAATGTCAAAAAGCCCCAAAATTTAGCGCGCAATTGTGCACTGATTTCGCAATTACTGAGTCAGATTATCCATTTCTGCATTAAAATCCCCAAATCCGAGAAAAGCCCCAAATTCCCTAGGGAGAATTTAACTTTGTGCCTTGGCGTGTGAACGCCCGATGAAGGAGGAAAAAAAGATATTTCCTTTAAAAGAAAAAACGTTGACTTGCTGCCTATCGCGTGAGCCACGTTCGTAGCAACTGGTCGTGGTCGTCGGCTGAAGCTGGTCTCATCCGTCCAATCCAATGCTTCATGTGCCTACAGCCCATTTCACCTGCAGCATTTTGTCAGCAATGCAATTTAAGCCTGGTCACCTCAAACACGTCTCCTGCAACCTGCGACTTGTTTCGTCTGCAACGTGTGGCCCGAGTCTAGTCGCCTTAAACGCATCTCCTGCAGCCTGCGACCTACCAACTATCGTTCCACATCTAGGACCTGAAGCTCCTGCTCGCCTGACGCCCGTCACTGGCTGCAGAAAGCGTACACAACCTGTGTGCTCTGATACCAATTTGATGTAGACGAGTCTATGCGTGAGCTGAGCTAAGAGTGGAGATGCGGAGAGTTGAGGCCAATAGAGAGTGAGAGAGTGAGCACAACACAATGGGTATTTGGTACAATGACTAATGTACCACATTTTAGGTTTTGAATATATATAAAGTACAAAGTGTAAGGGTGCGTTCACACCCGAACACACTAAAAGGCACAGTCACCCTTTATTCCCAACAAACTCAAACACAGATACTCAAACACAAACAGAAGAAGGAAAAGAGAACACAACTCTACAGTGAATGAATACTGCAAATGAATGTAAGAGTGTACAGATACTCAAGGGTAGAGCAGTGTGTCGGAGACTGCCATCCACCGAAGACGGATCCCAAGACTGTGACCACCAGTCGGAGTGTGTAGTTTGCAAAACAATGATGCTAGAAGTGACCCCCTCTCAAGCCCAAAACAGAGCCGAAAGGTTAGGCTAGTCACTTTGATTTTTACTTACCCCAAGGCGTCCCATCCCAAGCAGCCAGGGCATTAGACAAAGGATACACGTCGGCTGCCCAGTGGCCTACCAAAACTACAGAGGCGATGATTATCTTACCAATGGAGTCCTCCAAGTAGTCACCCCAGAGAGGACAAGGCATCAAACAAAATGTACACGTCGACTGCCCAATGGCCTACCAAGCCCTACAAAGGCGAATGGAACCACATTGAACTTTTTTTTTTTAAGTGAGTCAAATTTTATGGGATGCGGTCGATTGAGTAACAGTCACCCAGAAGACGGCAGTAGGGAGGATACACCCAACACATCACAAAACAGTACAAGCTTACCCATCCACTCAAGGGTGTCCATGGCGACGTAAAATATGATGAGGGAGTATGGTGGTGTAGTGTCAACAGCCGCTGGTGGAAACAGCTTAGGATCTGCTCAAGTGGTGCTCTACACAATGAGATACAAAGTATGTTGCATGCTGAAGAATGTTCATGCAGCAGGTGATAGTGTCCCTCCTGGGAAAATTGTTCACTTGCCCAAGCGCTCTAGTAAAAAGATGATGAAATCATGCAATGCAAAGGAGAAAGGTACAACAGAGGGGGAGAAACCAATGTCGAAGACAAAGTGATGAAGCCTGTAGAATACCAAGAAGGGTAGGAACCCCCTCTCGACTTAGATGTAGATGCTGAAGAAGGAAGAGGAGCTTGATCTCGATCTTCGTGTGGTGCCGAGAACAATAAGGAATGAAAGAAGATAATGAAGATGAAGTGGATGAAGCACCCCGCTAGAAGAGCAAGGTAGAAGTCACCGCCATGATAGCATCAAGAGAGATGTTGCACAATCTGCCTCCAGAAGGGAAACCACCATGCTGGAAGAAGAGCAAGCACTCCTAGGATGATGAAACCATGAAAAGAACGGTGCATATCCCCACGTCTCTAGCCCAGGTAGGACCAAAGCAATCTGCAAGTTAGCCCTACACTGAAAGACAAAACCCTGCAAAAGAGATGAGGATCTGCAAACACAAAGGTCAATAGTAAGATGCTCCAAAGCAAAACATAACAGAGAGAAAATCTAACTAAAAAGACAATGCAATGAATGTGTATGTGTGTGAGTAAATGCAACGAAAGACTTAAGAATGGAAAAGCTAGGGCAATGAATCCTAGAATCCTATTGGCCCAACTCTACCGGTGCGAAAAATGGATGTTAGACTGACCTAGGGTATCCTAAAGGACCTAGAGACATGCTAGCCTAAGAAGGTGTCCACCATCGTGTACGTCCAATAGTAAGGCTCTGCTAAGGAAACACCTGACGAGGTGGAGAGGAAGGTGAGATGGATGCATGAAATGCAACAGGATTGAGACCTACAAACCAATCAGCCAGTCCCTCAAGGGTAGTGAAAGAGACCGACTGCTAAGGCTGTGCTCGGGCCACATATCCAACAACAACAACGAGTGCTGAAGTAGCAGATGAAGCAGGAACGGAAGGCGTAGCCCCACTAGACTATGCAGTCGCAGCAATTTACTGAGGCTTTTTAGGTGGAAGACCCTGGGCCTTAGAGCGACACTCCTCATCCACATGGCCTGCTCTCTGACAGTGTGCAAAACCGGTTTTTCTTAGGGAGTTGCTACCTAATAGGTCTAGATTCTTTGGTTCCATCTGAGGAAGAGAAGTCACCCTTTGATTGGCTTGCCTTCGCATCTTGTGAGTTCTTGCCACTGTTGGTTTTCCCTCCCAAAGAAGAGGCAACCAACCCCCTCTGCTCTAAATAAGGCTGTGATGAGGATTTCTTGTGGACTTCATCGTGCAGCCTCGCGTAACACAAGAACTAGCACTCAAACTCGTAGAAGGTTGGTAATTGAGGCTATGAGATGATGTGCTAAATGAAATTAAAGTATTTTTTGGGACTTATTCAAGAACATAACCTGATCGTTGTCTGACTTTGGAGAGCCAGTAGTAGCGAACTTGGCAAGTAACCGCCTATATACAGCCAGCTTAACTTACAGATCATCCCCTTCCTTAATAGAGAACTCTTGAACCTCAAAGTCGAGATTTATGCACCGAGTACAATCTCGGGCCACATAGAAATCGAGAAGGTGACTCCAACGCTCTGACGCGAGCGGAAAGTGCTATAACAAAGAATGAAACTCCGGAAGCAATCCCTGCATCAGCTCAACAATGGTTGTGGCATTACAAGCTCTTTGACGGATGTAGTCAGGGTGAGCTAGTTGAGGGTCTGGCATAGGCTCTAGAACAATGACGAGATCCCAAAGACCATGAGACTCAAGCACTTATTGCATGAAATTTGACCAAGTCGTGAAATTCAACCCGTTAAAACGAGTCTTATCCGTGAAGACATTCTTGGCCATTGCAAAAGGAGTGGTAGTACTTAGAGATGGGTAGTGTGAAAAAGTGTGATGGGGGTAAGATAGGGGAGTAAAGTGCACTTGGGAATGGGCCCCAAAGAGCCCACCAAGCATTCGGATAGTGTGCAAGGTGGATCCATAGATAGGGATGGGCTAACTAGGCATGGGCATGGTAGTCGCATGAGTAGCCCATGGTGGAGATGGGATGGGAATACATGGAGCAGAAGATGGAAATCCCTGCATAGGTGTAACCCAAGGTAAGTGGGACAATGCACCATAAGCCGAGAATGAAATTCCCTATGTCTGAGTGGTCATGTGAGGGGTGAATCTGGGGGTAGTGAGAGGGATGCCCATCATAGCCATCCCAAGTGCTATGGGTGTGCTCATTTGCAACAAGGTGAGAGGCATTGTGTTAAAGGGTGGTATTCCCCCTAACAAAGTACCATGGTGCAAAGAGGTAGAGAATGGGGTAGAGAAGGAGAAGGTGCTAGGAGCGGAGATGGAAAATCCAACCCCTAGTGTGTGTGAAGCGGATGTGGAGTCTAATCTGAGATTTTAAAAGGATAAAGAGAGATGATCAAGAATAGAGGTAAAAGAGAGTGGAATGGAAGGGAAGTGAGAAGTGAGAAGTGTTGTTACATGCTCAAATGAAACAGAAGTTGTAGATGTACCTAAATTATGTTTGCTTCGTGAGCCCCCTCTATTAAAGTTCAATGCGCAAAGCCATCCGCATCCTACACCTCAAAAAAAGAAACAAGCGAGGGTTTTGATTCATTCAACTCAAAAGGGTTGTACAAACCAAACACTAGACCTGGCTAAAATGATGAAGATGGATTGCCAGACGCTCCAAATGTCGTATGTCTCCATGATCAAAGAGGTGGCTAGCCTTATCAACCAGTCCAAATGTGGTAGCAAAGCTTGTAGAAGGATATAAACATTACCGTACTTGTTGCGATAGTACTCCTCAATGTCCTCCTCTATCATGTTAGTGAAATCAGGAATAGAAGTAGAAAAGAAGGTGAAGGAGAAAGTGGAGTGTCGTTCTCCTCACCGAGTCCATAATACCATCTCAAGGCCTCCAATGATGGAGAAGCCTGATAGGACATCATAGGAATTGAAGAAGAAGGTGTCTGGGACATTGTGATTCAGTTACGAGTCGTATTGTGTGCCTCGCACAAAGACTAGCTCTCCATAATATCCATAAGATACTCTTTACAAGAGCACCGGCTGTGATACCATGTGAAGGAAACTGCTAGGGTTTGCATTGAGGAAACACAAAGTGTATGACCACAACAAAACACAAAGAGATAGAAACAGACACAAAAAGCAAAACTCAAATCTTAAACGCAAAACTCAAAACTCAAACACAGATACTCAAACACAAACAAAAGAAGGGAAAGAAGAACACAACTCTAAAGTGAATGAATATTACAAATGAATGTAAGAGTGTACAGATACTCAAGGGCAGAGCAGTATGTCGAAGAGTGACATCTATCAAAGACAGATCCCAAGTTTGTGACCACCAATCGAAGTGTGTAGTTTGCAAAACAATGATGCCAAAAGGACCTAGAGCACCAAACGCAAGTAAGAGAAGCTGTGGAGATGGAAGCTAGCCCCCAGATGAGTGTAAACGCAAATTGTGGATGTCGCCTGGATGAGGAGGAGCACCAGCACCTATCGCCTGGAGGAAGAGACACCAAACACAAGGAGCTAGAGTTGATGAAGATGCTGGCGATGGCTGGAAGATGCCAAACGCAGCCTGTAGGAAGACACCAAACAATGGGCGACAGCCTGGAGAAAGGCGCCAAGGCACTACAAGGGCTAATGGAGAGGTGGCAGCAGTCTAGAAGGCTGGACAGCCACATAGAGGTAGACTAATGGCTGAAATCTGCACTCAAGGGTGTGAAACCTGCACAAACAGGAATAAGGTTGAATGGGGGCAACCTGTCTATTTATAGATGTTGAAGGGTGCCCCAAAGAATTAGGGTTTTTTTTTTGGGACCACTGAAACTCTCTCGGACCACTCCCCTTTTTAGGATTTTTCATTAATTAAGTGTGTTTTGGAGCTGTTTAAGAATGCTAATCAACTGAAAAGCATGTTTTAGCTCAACATATATTCCATTTAGATGGACAACAATGGAGATTTCAGAAATTGAAAAGCTCGAAAAGATGACTTTAGATCCACTGCTTATATTGCCAAATCTCAGAAGTCTTTTGTTGTACAATGTGATGCATGTGGTAATAGCACTGGGGTTGTTTTAATGCAAGATGGTCATGTGGTAGCCTACGAGAATTGTGTTTTCCATGGTGCAAAAAAGAATTTGAATATCTATGAGAAGGAAATACTGGCTATAATCCAGGTACTATGAACATGGAAACGATATCTTTAGAGGGTGATTTCACTGTGCATATAAATCATCAAACATTGTGTTACTTCTTAACCTAAACAAATTTGTCTAAGAAGCATATGAGATGGGTGAATTTCCTCTCCGTATTTCACTTTAAGATTGTGCACATTGCATATCGATGGAAAAAAGAATGTGGTGGCTAATGCACTATCAAAATTCCTCAAATTTCAATAGTTACTTTGGTCTATCACACTTAATTGGATGCCATGAAGAATCGGTATGTTGCTGATTCAGATTTTGCAAATGTTTATAATCAGCTTGGCAATGGCCAGAGACATGAGCACTATATACTTAGAGATGGCTTTTTGACGATGCATGGATATATTTGTGTTACAAAAATACTCAAGGCCAAAAGTGATGAGTGAGAGTCATGCTCCTCCTTGTGCAGGGCATAGAGATATTGCTACTACAATTAAGGCTATGGAGCACTTTTTCTATTGGCTAGCTTTGAGACGCAATGTAGAGCAGTTTGTCCATACATTCATTGTATGCTAGAAAGTCAAGTACAATAGACAAAAGGTGCTAGGTTTATTCCAACCCTTGCCTATACTTGATAGCCCTTGGCAGAGCAACGCTATGGACTTTATCTTTAAGCTTCCTATAACACCTACACCAAATGATGGGATATGGACTACCATTAGCAGGTTCAATAAGCAAGCCCATTTCATTCCAATGAGAAAAAAGATAAAGGCCGATCATACGCCACCCTTATTTTTGCAACATGGCATGCTAGAATCAATCGTTAGTGATCAAGATCCAAGGATAACCAAATCTTTTTGGAAGAAACTATTTGAAAACATGGGTACCATGCTAAAATTATTAGCTAGTGAAATTATTTTTCTAAGTAAAAAATAATTGCTAAATTAATTTCTAAATCAATATTCTGAAAATTAATTTAATAAGGATGAAAATTGCTGGAAAATGGAGTAGCAAGGCTGCCACTTGGAAGAACTTGCCCATGCAAGTGAGAAGAGGCTGGTAGGAAGTTGGGAGAGAGGATGGGAGAGTCATTCTACAACAGAGGAGCGAAGAGCAGCTGTGTGATCAAGTCACCAATTGTAGGAGGTCATTGGCCATCACCAGGAGATGCTTTTGAGCTAGCCGACTATATTCCAAGGCTCTACAGGAGTAAGCAACAGCATTATTTGTGTGTCCTGGTAGTTGGTGACAGCTACAATGGCTGTCTAGACAGGGTAGTAGCTGATCTCTTCCTTTTACTTCGTGATCGAAGTCTGAATTTTCTCTATCCTCAACATTCTCTCTCATGCTCCAACCAATTCCCAACTTTCCTCTTTCAGCAATCCCAGCCATTGGGGGTGGAGAATTTGAAGATTCTCTACCGATAAACCCTAATTTACAATAGAAATTAGGGTTTTGACAGCTACCTCAAACATGTGCTCAAATTCTAAGGCCTAGAACTTAAATTCCATCAGCTTAAATTGGAGGATTTCATGGAGATTCAAGTGGCCAGCCAATCAATATTGAATTTGGGGCTGAATTCATCTCTCAAAGAGCAAGGTGGAGACCCATTCCCAAGCAAACCAAGGGGCAAACTAGTATGAAGGCTTGCTGGTCATTAGTGATAGCAAGAGAAGAACAAAGAAGAAAAGAAGCCAAAGAAGGGGAGTCATATTCCGACTTTAATACCAACACAAAGGGAAAGTGCTAAGGATATCCTTAGTGTCCACATTGTAGGAAGACCTCACATCCCAAGGAGTAGTATTGGAAGATGTAACCTCACCTTTGTCCACAAATGAAGAAAGGAGTGATGATAGAGTCTCCATCTACATCTACCTCTGCATCCACCATCACGACAGAGTCAGTTTCCCTCCACATCCAATACTTGGAGAAGTTTTCTTTGACTATCTTGTCCTTAGAGAGAGACCTCAACTCATCAATAGCAGCGCTTTAAGTCATATGACTCCTCGACGAGATAGGCTTCAAGATATCTGTACTCAAAGAGGGTATAGTCACATTAATTCTTGTCTTTTCAACACTTCCCTTCATCAGCCTCTACTTCGATTGGTGGTTACTCCACTCCGGATCCATGTTTGGTGGATGATATACATTGACCCCTCACTTAACCTACTCCCACGAGAGCCACCAACTGTTGGACAGCTCTCCCTTTGAGCATGTTTTACATTTTCATTCGTAATTCAATTATCTACATTCTACATTCTTGTGTTTTTTGCATTTTTGCATTAGTATTTGAGTTCACTATCAATTGTGGTTGTACACTCCATGTTTTCTTATGCAAACACATATGACACTCTTCTTACTACCCTTCGATCTACTCCATCTCCTTTGGCCTTCCACCACATCCATGATCTAGGAGGAGGTGCTAGAAGCCTTGTGTTTTATATGCCCATCCCTTACACGGGAGTCTCGATCTGCGTTGAACAAAGATATTAGGAGCTCAAACAGTGAATTTGTCCATCAATTCATTTGTCCTAGACACTTTCGGTGGAGTTTCTTTCCTCCATTAGAAAAGTGCCAACCTATTTCCCTCATTTCTAATTAAGTATTTATTGCCACAGGCATGGCAGATTTTATCAAGCAGCTAGGTATAATTTATTGCAGCATTTCATGCTTGTGTGGCATTTTATGCAAGTTTGTCCAGCCTACATTAAATGCAAGTCGTCTACTTTATGCATGCATGCCTGTTTATAGCAGTCCTCCTCACTCGACTATCACTCACTCAATTATTTTGCCAGCCATCCTCCTTCAATCTTGATAATGCTACCTTTTTCTAGCGATCTCACTTACACTCTATAATGCATGTAGGGGCTAGCTAGGACCAGCCTTGCATCATTCAAATTTTTAGTTAGTTTCCTTCCTTAATTTCACTGTCTTCCTCTTATCTCCTTTTCTATTCACTCTGTGTTCATTGTTCCTTTCCATTGTGTGCACTCACGTGTGATAGATCGGCATGTCTTGATTAAAAAAACCACCTACAGCATAACCACAGGCAGCCGTATGAGCTTCATAGGGTTTATTTGGATTGTCAATGTGCAACATTGGTACAATAATAACCAGCTGTTTCATGGTTTGAAAGCATTTCTCAAGCTCACTAGTCCAAACAACAAGTGAACTAACATGGTGCTTCTTGCTTTAAATACCAATGAAATGCCCTCCAGGCTCCCAAAGATCCAACATGCATGCGAGACATGACACAAGCTATACCCACAACAAAGAACATTAGAGGAATGGACATCAGAGTCATCTCCCAAGAATAGAGCGAAATGGGCTTAGCCCCAAACCTGCGAGCTAGCAACATACCAAGTCACCGCCACATCCCAAGAGCTAGCATCCCATAGGACAAGCCCACACCATCCCAATGTGTAGATGCATCAGTCTATGGGCAAGAGTCCAAGAGTGATGATCACACAATGATCGGCACAATAGGGCCTTGAGTTCTATAAATAGTGCCTGGCTGCCCTAAACCTAGGTGTCCCTAGTGCATTCACTCTTGAACACTTCATGACCACTGTGACATGCTACTTGCACTGATCTAGATGTCCAAGGATGTAACAGTTACATGGCCCAAACAAGACAAGAACTCGACGGCTCAAATACATACAAGCAAACAAGGAACATTCAAAATGGAATGATGGCGAAGTGACTTTAGTGACAGAGCATAAAAATCAACACATGAATGCCCTCTCTTAAGCTAAGCATAAAATGCAAGTGTGTTAAGGATCAGGTCAGCAAAAATGCAGTTTACCACAGTCAAAGGAGCAATGCATTATGCAACCCAAAAAGCAAGGTTGAGGAGGTGGAAAACCAGTGTCAAATCCAGCCCACAAAAGGTGATAGCAACCCAAATTGCAGTGTAAGATGCCAGATTCAGGCAGGAAACAGGCCATCCAGCCCACTAACAAAGTTGGCCAGCTCAGGACAGGCCATCTTGATGTAGATAAAGGCCTGGGAGAGCAAAACACAAGGTTTAGCACCTCTAAGATAGGATAATGCAGCAGTTGAGACCCGCAACCAGTGAGAACACAGCAAAAAGATGCCTAGATCCATTATTTAGAAATCTAATACCATATGAGAGTGCAGGACGAAAGCAGAAGTAATTAACACAAAGCACAAACACTAACACAATGAGCAGAGAATAAGAAGAATGGAGCACTCAAGAATGAATCATGAATGGGCAATGGAATCCATAATGAAGCATAAGAACAAGGGTACAATACCACCAAGGTAACCAACACACTGTGTGACCAACAGTGCCTCCACTCTCCCTTGTTGAGCCATTAATTTTAGCCTTTGCACTTAATCTTCATACATGCATTGAACTAATATGCTGACCAATGTACCCACTAACAATAGTGCCTAACCCATGATATGTACGCCACTAATGGACAAAACTATCTGAAACTCACTTTCTTCACATGAAAATGTCCGGGAGTGGTTTTTATGTTAGGATCTCCAAGAAAGAGAGAAGAACTCAGCTCTTGGACCTGGAATAGCCTGTCCCAGAGAGAAAAAGAGAAAACAGTGGAAGAGAAAGCTGGCTTTGGTGCTCCAAAAGTACAATGCTGACTTGAAACTTCCAATACAAAGTAGAGAAGATTAGTTGCTGAAACAAGCTTGAATTGCATCCTCCATAGCTAAAACTCTTCAAAATCTGCTCTCCCACCAAATACATAGCAGAACTCATGCTGCCCAAAAACTGAGAGGAGCTGTAAATGGCATCATTCAACTTTCTCGATGCCCAACTGAGTCATCCCTGCAAGCTGTTAAAATTTCCCACTGTCAAAGTGCAGCAAATGCAGAAGCGAATGACTGGACTGATTGAAAGAAAATGAACACATAAAGAACAAGGAGAGAGAAGAGACAGTAAAACGCAGAAATCTGCAGAGAATGAATGCTGAAATGAAGAGGGCAGATACATACAAGGATTGTCGAGTGTATCACTACCGAACAATCTTTTTCTCCACTTGAAAAGACAAGTGAAGATGTTGGAGGCTGGCCAGCCTATAAATAGGCAAGAAATAATAAATAAAACAATCAGGTGAGTCAGTTAAAAACTGGCCAACTGCTGCAAAAGTGGAATTGCAGCAATAAATAATGATTTAAAAATGTTGCACACTAATGCCTATGCCGCATGGCATCTACACTGCTTGCATGGCCCTATCCAAGGGATGAATAAATCTCTAACACCCCCTCCTAGATCCTCGACAGGGCATAAGGCTTAGAGATCTGGAGTGTTGTCGAAGGATGGCCTGAGGAAGAACCTTCCTAAACAAATCTCTAAAGTTATCCTCTGTCTTGTAATACGCCACATCAATGGTCTCATCCAAGATCTACATGTCCTTCAACCTAGCATGGAATATGGGCTTCTATACCAAAGCAATGCAACTCTCATTATCACAATATAGTGTAGTAGAACCTATCTAAGGATAGCCAAGTTCTCCTAACAACCTCCAAAACCACACTACCTCACCTAGTAGTAGGCGCTGCACTACACCCATGTAGATGATAGGGCAACTATGCTTCCTACTACTCCAAAAGATAGCACTTGCACCCAAAGTGAAGCAATATCCTATTGTTGACCTCCTATGGTCAACATCTCCAACCCAATCTAAATCCCTCTAACCCTGTAGAACAAAGGTTGAATCTCCTGTACCTGCTAGATAATAAGTACCTAGGTAAGGGGTCTCCTCAAGAACCGCAAAATCCTCATCACAACCTTTCAATGAACCAGCTCGGGTTTACTCATGAACCCTACAAGCAAACCTACATGAGAACAAAATTCAATCCGAGTACTTAAAAAGCCACATTAATGACCTAATAAACTGCATCCAGCAAGTAGCATCCATTGCCGCTAAATCTGCATGGACTATAGTCTTCTAATTCGAATCCATGGGAGTAGAAATAGCCTTACACCCCTCAATCTCAAAAGTAGTTAAAGACTTCTGCACATACCACCACTGAGAGATGAAAATCCTCCTCGAAGTCTACCAAATCTCATGACCTAGAAAGAAGTAGAGAATGCCCATATCCGTCATCTCGAACATCTTGTGTCGTGCCTCCTTCGTCTGCTCGACCTTCTAAGTATGGTCACTTGTCAAAATGAGATCATCCACATAAAGCACGAAACGTGTGTTATCACAGGGACGTGAAATTTTAAAATGCTTTAATCTTACTAATAACATTTAATTAAGTTATTACTCAAATGAGCAAGGTTGTTTAGCACATGATGCACATGGCACTTATTTCATGGTAACAAGCCAAGGACCCCAAGGATATAAAGGATATCAAAGGCAAAAGTTGTGATAAGTTATGCCAATTGGGTTTTATTAATCAATTGGTATCAGATTAAACCTTAGGGCAATGGTTTGGTCAATAAGTGTCAGTGTTGACACTAGGGACTAGCATTAATCAATTAATTAATATCAGTCTAAGGGTCTATTGGCAGCAACAGTTTTTCAACATTTGTCGCGATGAAACTTTGAAATTTCTCTCTCTACAGCGTTCTCTCTAATCCCCAAGCCATCTCTCAAGTTATCTCATCATTTTCCAGCAATTTGAGCTAGTGGAGAAAGAGATTTCAATCAATCTCTGCTATAAACCCTAATTTACAGCAGAAATTAGGAAGATTCAAGAGGCCTACCAACCAATATCAAATTTGGGACTGAATTTGTCTTTCAAGAACCAGGATGAAGGTCAATCCCCAAGCAAACCAAGGGGCAAATTGATTTGGAGGCTTGCTAATCAGTTTTGACAACAAGAGGCACTTGGACTAGCAGAGGAGATCAAAGGATCTTAATTGTACTCCTTCCATTTGTAATACAAGATAAAGAAATACAGCAAGGGGTGCCAATTTTGGGGCTAACACGGTGTCCAATGTCCAAGATCAAAGTGATAAAGTGTACGTTTTCAGTTTATTAAATTTTGTGCTTGTTGTAATAAGTGCTAAACTAGATTATTGAATTTTAAGCTCGTTGTAATTAGTACTAAATCAAGTTATTTACCACCCTATCCAAAGAAGAAGACTCGTTTCACGGGCCCTTCAGTTGAGGTGTGGACATACGACTAGGGATCGACAAAAGAATGCCGATACCCTAACTTCCCTTGGAAAAACAAGTCTATCATTCCAAGCACATGGAGCCTAGTCCAGGCTATAAAGGACCTTCTTTATGTCAAAAATAGCAGGCATGCTCTCATACCATATCAAAATAAGCGACGGTACAAATAGACAGTAGGGTTTGCAGGGAGCAACACCATGTATAAGGCAAACACTAAGAGAGAAGAGAAACTCAAAAACACAAGAAGAACACAATGATAATGCACTAAATCATGCTATGAGAAGAAATGTTGATACAACGGAACCGAAGCTCAAAAGATAACTACACTATCATGTCTGAATAAAGCAGTGGCCACTGATTCGGCCCATAGGCATTGAGATGTCTGCCAATGCTTCATCATAGTCCACAAAATATCGATCACACTGCAATTCTTGCGCTCCAATATGTCATTCTCTTGAGATGTGTTTGTGTTGGCAAAACTCTTGGTGAATGCTATGATCTGCACAAAACTTGCCTAGCTCATTGGAGACAAATTCCTCTCCTTTGCTAGAACGCACGGTCTTGATTTTCCTACCAGACCTATTCTCCTTGAAGATCACGCTTCAAACTTCAGCTCCAAGAAATATGTCCAAGTCATCCTACTAAAACCATCACCAATAAGTATAAAGTACAAACTCCCCTTAAAAGACTTCGTCCTCATCGATCCATATAAATCCATCGAAACAAGCTCCAAGGGCTTCTTAGCCCTACGTGAAGCCTTGTTGGGAATTCCATCTCTATGCTACTTGCCACGAATGCAAGACACACATGACAAGTGACTCACCCTAATCTTTGGCAATCCACACACAAGCTCACCACAAGATATCTTCATAAGGCACTAGCAGTTGAGATGGCCAAACCAAGCATGCCATAGCTCAATCTCAAACTGCAAAGAGAGAAGAAGAAAAGTAAGAGCTGATGAAGTTCACATCTTCTAGAATCCATTCTCCTCATGATCTCCACAAAGAACCTATCGACCATAGACATCCATTTCATCACGGCCACCTAATTGTACAACTCGTCCAACTCTAGCCATATCTCCTGAGCAACAATCAAATGCTCAATGTAAGCTATTATAGCCGAAGCGCAAGAGGGAGATAAGGAGTAGATGTGAGCATTCAATTTGTCCCAATGTACTTGTACCTTCACCAACTCAGCTTTCTCATCAACAAACAGCTTGGAGGCATCATGGGCTTTGAGACATTCTATAGCCTCGATCACAAGCTTTGCCAAATCGTAGGAGTCCAAGATGGCAAGGATCATTACCTGCCAAATGTGGTAATTCTATCCATCGAGCTTCTAATCTCAAGGAAGAGTTAGTAACACGAGGACCTTATGGTTCATAAAGGGCAACCCATCGAGTTTATGGTACTTCTACCCACCATGCTTCTAACATGTAAAAAAAACAAGGGCAACCCCCTCTAACTCCACAAAAGGGTGCCTATTCCGGCTTCCTCCATTCATCCTAAACCTCTTTCAACCCTACGGGAGATAATGAAAACTCAAAATCTGCAACAAAAGGTTGAAAACACAGCCTTTTCTCCTTCACAAACAGCAAAAACCTACAAAAGCCAACAACTTCGCCTCTTTCTTGCACTTCATACAATAGATGAATAAATCTCTAACACCCACAAGCTGCAAGGAAACACAAGGGACCTACTTAGAATTAATACACTAGAGGGGCTACTTGGTATTTAATCCAAGTTGCTCATTGAGCCAAACTTTAATCAAAGCTAAATTCAAAGGTCGAAACTTTCACATTAATATAAGGTTCACATTTAACCTTAGAAATCTACTACATCTTAGGATTTGAACTTAATTCTTGACCCTGCCCTTGTGCCATGGCCCAAACTTTGTCCACTTGGATACCTAGTACGCATATCCTTCACTTCCAAAGCAATGGCTATCATGCCCAAAGCTAGGGGTACCAAATTTAGTAAATATTTAGCCAGTAAGAAGTACTCAAGCCAAAGAAATCATCTGGACCAGCTCTGCCTAGAATCTCACTTTCTCCAATTGCAAACCAAAGCTTTCTCTGAAGTATCCTCCTATTGCATCTTGCATCACTTGAAATCTTCCACAGTTTCACATCATTCCACAAGGAAAATAGAATTACTCCGTTGCTAAAGCGAAAACAACAGGAATACCTTCCTCGACCCGAGCTTCCTGAGGTGACTGTGACTGATCAAGGCCGGGGCGCTCCAAAACACCTGCGCCTCCGCTGCTGCCGAGCCGAGCCTCCGAGGCGAAGAAACCTCGGTACCTGCAGGCGGGACCTCTGATTGGAAGAGGACCACAGGCGCAGCTGATTGGCTCTACCTGGGGCTGGAGCGAGCGGGGAGCGAAGAGGCGCTGCAAGAAGGAGAAAGATGTTGACGATGAAGATGGTATTGATGATGAAGTACGAGTGGGCGCATGGAATGAGGTAGAGTAAGTGTACAACGCAGGACAACCGCAGATGAGTGCTTCCATTGCTACCAATTTTCAGAGGCTTGGTCTCGGCGCGCTGTTGCAGTGTTTATACCGTTCCACATCCACTTCGCAAACCTATTGCCCTGGAGGCTGGTGATGAAGGCTGACGATGATTCGTTTCCACTCCCATTACCGAACTACTTTTCAACCCATTTTGTTTGCGCCACAAAAATCCCCGTCGACCGCTCGTTAGGGGCGTGGCACCGCCAGCAGGCCAATCGATTTCTGCGCAAGTCTACGTCATCTCCATGTGGGGCTACTTTGCGCGTGTCTGGCTGCCAGCTGGGTGGTTTGAACAATCGGGCAAATTGGAATGAGTTGAGCGTCTTAGACTAGTGCCTCGCGATGCTCTAGTATACAGAGTTGCGAGTGTGCACTAAGGCTGGTTACACACCGCCATTGCCTGCCCAATCTGTGCCCAGTTGGTGGGCATAGGAAAAGTTAACATGGGCGGTCACTTGTCTATCACTTGCTTACACACTGGGCGGCGAACACTTCTCGTGGTCATTAAGTGTCCGTTCGTAATCGTTTACACACCGGCCACCACCTATGCACCGGACACTTCTCGACTCATGTGTGAATGAGTGGTTGCTATGGATGTTGATCGTTAGTGGTATAATAATTACTATTTGAATACCTATTTAAACACAATTATTGATGCTAGATTTTAAAAAATGACTATTAAAATTGAAAAAAAGTGATTCATAAAACTAAAACCGTTACAAGACTATAAAGCGACTAGCAGAATTCAAAGCATTACAAACTTTTTAAAAACGGCTTATAACACTAACGCAAATTAGTAATGAAAAAGAGAGCAGGGGAGTTGAACCCCTTCACCATGCTATTTAGACATGGCTCTACCCAGCTCTCTGCAAAAAGGTGGAAAGAGGAAAAAAAATTTAGCACACCACCCCTCTTTCCACCTTTCCACCTGCATTGCAAACGCTACTGAAGTTTACTCACCGTTATCTTCATTGTCAATTTCCTCCGCAAAGTCAGAATCACCAAAGACTGTTCTCATATTTGTGTTCTCCCTCTCTCGAAACATGGCTCGAGCAATGTTGTCTCTTTGAGATGCCCCCCCAGGATGGCTTGCCTTCGGCGTTGGCTCCGCTGATTGGGCTCTTTGTATTGCTTGTGTGGTACCTGTGTTAGTTAGCGTAGCAACCTCTGCTAATCTATTCCTCAAACTATTTTGTTGGTCCATATCTTGACGAGGTGCATTATTTTCTCTCTCAAGTTCTGCTGTCGCTTCACGTATCCATGCATCATCAAAACTATCTCCATGCACAATGCATATATTATGTAGAACAAGGCATGCTGCCACCATCTTCGGGAGATTTTGTAAAAGCATATCACATCTCTTCAACAAAATACGAAATCGGGCTTTAGAGATGCCAAATGCCCTTTCAACTAGCATACGAGTACTTGATTGTATGTAATTCCAATGATAGCGTTCTGAAGATAGGCCATCCTTACCACCCTTGAAATGAGGAAGCATCCAAAAGTGTGCAGGATAAGCACAATCACCTAGTAGACAGTATTGTCCCAAAGCTTTGTTTAAGCATCATTTTCCTAGGTCTAAACGTTGAAAAACATTCCAGTCGTGCATAGAACCTGCCTAGCCAACGTCATAGTCCCAAACAACACAATTGGCTACCACACTTATCTGTAGAATAATTGAGTGGAAGCCCTTCCTATTAATATAATCTTCATGGTTCTCTCTTGGGGCAATGATGGGAATATGACTACTATCTACTGCACCAACGACATAGGGTATACCTCGAAGGGCCTGAAATGCATCTACATTTTTTTGCATTTGTTGTGATGTTGGCCACTTTATGTACATACCATGCAATCCACATGCGGCCAATGCATCGCAAAAGTCCAGAATAGCCATCTGTGTAAAAGAAGTTGAGACTCCGTATAAATCAGCTATGAGTCCCAAATTTGAGCCACTCACCAGGCGATGCAGAGCCACACAAACCCGCTTCTCCACAGGCATTGCTCTTCGATAGTTCGTGTTCTTGCATCGCATTTGTGGTGCTAGCTTTGCAACGAGATATTCAAATGTACTCTTGCCAACTCATAACGTGCTTTTGAACATTCGGTTTGAATAACTCCCCAGAAGCCCCTACTCCATAAAAGTTTGTGGTCTTGGATAGGCCTAGCATGACCGTTGATCATGCCTTCGCTGACCTATCCTAGCTCGACGTGCAACATAACCACGAGCCATGCACTCCATCAAAGTATGCAATTGCATACTGTCATCGTCCTCGTCATCCAAATCACTTAACAATAGCTGAAACATTGCCATGACAGCAACTGTAACACCGATGACATACATTATCAAAAGACTTTCGTCGTCCATTCACTTGTCAAAAGATTTTATGAAACTCTATGAGAATTGAATAGAGATGTTTAGGTAGAGTAAAAAACTTCTTTTTTTTTAAGTTCCAAATTCATCTAAAGTTAAAACTATCATTCCTTTTTAAGACTTTTGATTACATCTAACAACCCAGATACAGAGGAGGCAAGTGTATCCATGATAACGAGCTTGCGCTCTTCAAATGCTTTCTTTTCCTCTAGGTTTGATTTCTGGTTGGCTAACATAGATCGAGCGGTGCTAGCCATGTCACTAAGAGACTCCTCTATCTTTCTACCCTTCTTATTGCGTGCTCCTTGGCTAGTTGTTTGATCTTGCCCAATCTTCGAAGGCTCATTAGATCCAATGTCTTCCTGGGTGTGGTCACATGGATCATTGGAGATAGATGTAGTGTTGTCTTCTGGAGAAGACAACCCACCAACAGATGAGGCATGTGCATCGCTGACAACATTTGCACGATTCTACATATATTCATCCACAAGATCATACCATTGACAAATGATCCTCCGATCATTACCTGATATGGCATTGTAGGCCTTATCCTTTCTATATGACTCATAAACGTGTCCCCAGCGTTTTCTGCATGCCTCACCATCTTTGTCGAACTCTGGAAATAGAGATGCTAGCTGTGTGGCTACCTTCGACCATATATCCACTCCTTGCTTTGGTGGCTTTGAGAACTCCGCACTCATGGATCCTCGGATGTGAATGAGTTGTACTGTCCATGCATCCTTCCACTGCGCAAACGGTTTTTTTGTGGTTGTTGAATGATCTTGTGTCTCAGGTCCGTCATCCTGATTCTTTCCTTTTCGCACCCTCTTTGCTTTAGGAGGTTTTGGCACATCGAACTCGAATGAGGTTCACTGTCGATGCTGCTTGTTGGTATTCTCGGAAGATGGCACCATTGGTTCTTGAGTCTGAACCAAGCCAACCTCTTCACATGTGTCCTGGACTGCATCACAGGAACTTATTGCTTGTGGTTCTTGTTGTGGTGGTGCCGGGGGGCCATGTTGAGGACTATGTGCGATTGGACGATGAATTACAAGATTGTGTGTTGTTGTGGGTCCCTCTACACCTGAATGTCTTGGTCATTGGAACGGTGAGAAATGAGGAGGACGAGGATTGATCAAAGAAGGGTAGTTTGGAAACACTTTTATCGGAATACTGCCAACCACACCATGGCTTGGAAGGTGGCTTGGAACACCCAAACTTTGGCTCGAAAAGTACATAAAGTCTTTATTGCATATTGCATCCTGACTCATTTGAGACATGAACTGTTGAAACTCCTCCATGGGAGTGCTCTCTTGAGAATCCATCGAGCTCCACCTTATGCATAAAAATTATCCATAATTTACAATACGTAAATGGACAAATAGGTTTATTGTTCAATAACTTTATTCTATCCATAACTATGAATTGTAAAGTTAAAATAGCTTTAATGAAAACTAACTACAATATGTCAAAACTTATCAAGTAAGTAATGTGTCAAAACTTATCAAGCAAGTAGAATGTACTTAGGTTTTTACAAAAACATAATTTAGTTTGCAAATATGTTTTATGAACTTGGCTAAACCATGATGCCACCTATCTAATATTCTTGCATAACTTTACGAGAGTCATCATTATGAACATGCTTATGAACAAGTGCCAAAGGTTTTATCTATTGTCGCTTTAGAGTCATCAATCGAAAAGGTTTGTCGTGGGTGTCATTTTCCTTAACCCATAGTTTCTACCAAGGTTGCACCTCTTCGCTTGACATGTATGCCATGTTGTTCGATGCCTTCTAAAACATCTTTTATGTATAAAAGATAAGATTATCTATATTGCTTGACCTATGCTAAGAGCATTTACATAATGGCTAATGCTTAGAGCCTATTTTATATTCAAAACAAGAGCCAATTTTGTCATATGTCGCACCAAAAGAGTATCCATGAAATTTTTGCCTCAAAACAAGAGCCAATGCGTAATCCTACAAAAATATGTTATTGTGATAGCCAGTTATGGAGTGGCATTGTATCGATATCCATAAACCCTAGACTTGTTACATTCCATTCATGAATGATGCATGATGCATTGCTCGCCAGTGCAAAAAAGAGAGAGTGAGAGACACCATTGATGCATGATGCATAGTTCACATTCATGGCACGAGCAATACATGTTTAATCGTTCTAGAAATTCAAATTATCATCATTCGAGAAATTTAGACCATGATATATCATTCCAAAAACACAATTACGACACTATTATCATGATGCATCACAGTGCACATTTAATTAAACAAAAAATTATGATGCATTGCTCTCTTGTGCGAGAGAGAGAGAGAGAGAGAGAGAGAGAGAGAGAGAGAGAGAGAGAGAGAGAGAGAGAGAGAGAGAGAGAGAGAGAGAGAGAGAGAGCATTCATGCATGATGCATATTTAACAATTATGGCGCTAGCAATACAAGTTTATTCATTCCAAAAATACAGATTATCATCATTTCAGAAAATCTGGAACATGATGCATCATTCCAGAAACATAATTAAAGCATGATTATCATGATGCATCATGGTGCATGTATAATCAAACCAGAAATTCAGAGTTCACTGGTTACAGACATAATGAGCAATGAAGGACATGCTGAGCAATGAAGAAGATGATGCCAATTGGAAAGGCCAAAATGAAGGACATGACCCTAAACCAGAAATTAAACCAATTGGAACAATGAAGGACATGTTGAGCAATGAAGAATATAATGCATGTTTATTTAAACCAGAAATTTAGATGAACTGTAACGGGGGGCACCCTTTTTTGCATTTTTTCCCTTATGATTGGAGTTCAGAAATTAACTAAAACCAGAAATTCAGAGTTCACAGGTTACTTAAACCAGAAATCAAACCAATCGAAAAGGCCAAAATGAAGGACTTGACCCTAAACCAGAAATTAAACCAATCGGAACAACGAAGGACATGTTGAGCAATGAAGAAGATAATGCATGTTTATTTAAACCAGAAATTCAGATGAACTGTAACGAGGGGCACCCTTTTTTGCATTTTTGCCCTTCTGATTGGAGTTCACAGATTAACTAAACCAGAAATTCAGAGTTCACAGGTTACTTAAACCAGAAATCAAACCAATCGAAAAGGCCAAAATGAAGGACCTGACCCTAAACCAGAAATTAAACCAATCGAAACAATGAAGGACATGTTGAGTAATGAAGAAGATAATGCATGTTTATTTAAACTAGAAATTCAAATGAACTGTAACGTGGCTTTTTTGCATTTTTGCCCTTCTGATTGGAGTTCACAGATTAACTAAAACCAGAAATTCGAGTTCACAAGTTGCTTAAACCAAAAATTAAATCAATCGAAAAGACATGCTGTGAACCAGAAATTGAACCAATTGGAGGAATGAAGGACATGCTATGAGCAACGGAGAAGATGATGCATGGTGGACTGCTCTCTTGTGGAGGGGGGAGAGAGAGAGAGAGAGAGAGAGAGAGAGAGAGAGAGCATCAACTATCACAAGAACATATTTTTACAGAAATGCGTAATCGCCAGAGAGACCATTCATGCATAATCGCCAAAGAGACCATGCATGTGCAAGAAAAAGAAAGAGAGAGAGAGAAGCATACCTTGATCCGTTGCAAGTCATCGTATGTGCAGGCATGCATTTCCCCTGTTCACGTTTTTATACAGCAGCATCAACAAACGATGACGATAATCACCCAAGGAGCAACGAACATCAATAGCAAAACGCAACGGACTGCAACCTTCAACCAATAGGCGAGCGACGGAGGAGCCCACCATGTACACGGACGAGTTCGGACAGGGGAGCTCCCCCACCTTGTGGAATAGGGAAACAGGGCGGGGGGTGCATTCAATACCCCCCCCGACTCTGGGAGACTGGGCTCCCCTGATGTGTAATGGGGGAGTGCCTTTTTTTTGTTTTTGGGCCACCCGATTGGCCAGCATAACCTTGACCAGGCAGCCCCTCCCCGATGTGTAACGGGCCTAAGGATTTCGAGTCTGCATGGCCAATGCAAGTCCAAGTCACTCAGGAAGAACACAAAAAGGAAGAGAGAGAACACAACTCCCATACCATATAATCTAGCAAGTTCATGGGTTACCCTTAGAGCTAGGACATGCTTAGGCAAATTCTACTTCCACAAGTGTGTGCACTTAAGTTTGATAATGTGTGGGCGATTTATCTATCCATAACTTTTTATGTCATAGCTTTTAGAGTTGATGGAGTACCTCCAAAAATAGAGGTGCTCCATGAAATCCATGAACTAGCCAAGAGTGAAAATGACGTGGTGATCATTCATTGGTAGGTTTTGCACACACACACACACACACACACACACTCTCTCTCTCTCTCTCTCTCTCAATGGATGCACATAGAGTCTCTCTCCTAGTTGGCAATGGTGGGGTCCAATTTAAGTTTAGAGGAGTGTGGCTACTACGATACTTTTACTTTAGTTACTATATGCCTCAAGTCAATAAACTTGGGCGTGGCGCAACTCTCATTTTTGAAGGGTACTCCATCATCTCACAAAGTGCTCACAAACAAGTTGCAATAGTTAAAGTGTGCTAGTCACACATGTTGCAGCCTCTACTTTGTGGACTTTTGTGGGTAGAACTTACTTGTGAGTGGCCTAGCTCTTAGTGAACTTGTCAATGCTAAAGCACATGACCAACCACGATTCGCTCAATAGACATGCAAATTGAATCAATATCTTTCTCTATCCTCGTCCCATTTCACATTACCAAGGTTCCACCACATCTAGACATGCTTGTGGTTGTAAATCATGAGTTGAAGCTTTATGTTTCCTTAGTCAACTATATGAAATCACTCTCACAAGAAAACTCTAAACAATTATAAGCTATCAACCACATCCTATACACACGATAGGCCATGCACATGTGGAAAGTTTGATATAAACAAATGAGATAACAAGATTTCATGCATATGTAAACAAGTAAGTAGATATGCTAGACCTACTCTTGACAAGTGGGAGAGGACTACGTCAATCTTTATATGGAAAACAATAGAATCTAAAGAAAATGGACAAAGAATGCAATGTTAAGAGGCTAATGCATCTTGATAGAAAAGTGTAATCCAATATGGTAGATTCCATCAAGATGCTAACAAGTTTCCAAAGTTGTCCTTCACGGGCTATGAGGAATCACCATTGCACAAGCTATGAACACTAGCAACAAGGAGTGAGTGATGAGAGGCTAGAGCCCTAGCAAAGGGAAACAACAAGTGTCTTGCTCTTGTGATTGAATATGGTAGATCAAAATAACATTCATGGTAGATGGGATCAACTCTAGTTTGGCAATTAACCCATCGTAAGGAATTTTCAAGTTTAAATAAAATTGTCTCGTGTTGGTGCTTGTTTGCAAGATTGATTTTCCTTTTGCATTTCTAGGGAAGGGTTAACAAGGTGATGCAATCACAAGGGCCTAGCTAGATAAGGATAGAGTGAGATTTAAAGGCTTGTTTAAGATAAGAGGATAATCTAATCATCCAGAGAAGGAAATAGAAAAATAAATAACATAACATTACTGGAGGGTTAAAGTGGCTAGAGTATTTTTAGAACCTATTATAAATGTCAAGATCTAGGCTAGGCTTACTACTTGGGAGGAGCTTGGGAAGTCGATTGATCTCCTTAGAGCTATCAATGCACCCATTGTTTGATTTTAATGGGCACTTCTCAAAATGTCTCAAGAACAATGTTATAATCATCCATGTGGAGCTTCAAAACTTCAAAATTGGAGCCTAAATCTTGACAGAATTCATCATAGACTTGAAGAAGACTTTGGATGCCTTCTTTGTCTTTAGCCACTACATTTGTGTTATTATCTACAAACAATTGACATGTGAACTTAGAGCCATCTAGTAAGGGATGACATTTAATCATCTTTTGATTCACCAAACACTTAACATTCTTAATCAAAGGGTTAGTAACAAGAGCAAAAAAAGAGGTGCAAGTGGACAACCTAGTCACACCAACCTTTGAAGCAAAAAGGGAGGTTGAAAGTGTCCATTAATATAGATTCCAATCAAATCTTTGGAAACGATGCACTCACCATAATACAAAATTTGGGTCCAAAACAAATTCTAGCCAAGAGAATTAGCATGAACTTCTAATGGACTTTATCATAAGCCTAATGCATATCCATAATGATTAATATCATTTTGGACCTAGCTATAAGGCATACTCAATAGAGAAGATCAAGTTGAGAATCGCTTCATGAATTTTGTGACCATGGAGAACGAAAAAAAATACTTGAATTGCATCACCAAGGCCTTAGACAAGATTTTGTAAGAGATAGTGAGTACACTAATAGACTCGCAATTTTTACATAACGATCTTCTAGCATTCTAAGGGATCAATATAATGACACTAGGTCAACTTTCCTAACTTGTTGACCTTATTAACCATGAGATTTTGGTCATTATCACATAGATCCCACAACTCAAAAGAGCTCCACGTGCAAGCCATACATTCCACATGATCTCTTCATTTTCCCTAGCATAGACTTGAGCTTGTCCACTGAAAAGGGGGAATCCAAGATAGCAACCTTCTCAAGAGGGATTGAGATTGACACTTGATTCAAAAACTTGAAGAGTCATTCATAGTAATGATCATCCATAATAGGTTCTTGTCCAACTACATTGTAGAGAAAATAATTACATCTCTCTCTCTCTCTCTCTCTCTCTCTCTCTCTCTCTCTCTCTCCACAATTGATTATTTATTAATTATTAACTATTAATATATTAATTATGTATTTATAAAATATGGTATATGTATATAATAATTAATAAATAAGTTAATGTATACACATAGTGTATCATGTATATACATTAATATATAACTATAATCTATAATATTGAATAATATTTGTTATTTTAATTAATTTATTATTATGTTTAATTATCCTCCATGTATTATTTGTATTATGATCGACTCAATGTGAGAATAACTCGATGTGGATACACTTGAGATAAGTGGTGGGTTCAACTCAAGATGTGAACTTGAGGCTTGAGGTGTTTGATTACCACTCAAGGTAGTCAACATGAGAGCTCAAGGTGGTCAATAGGTTTGTTCTCACCCAAGTGGATAGAATGTATGTTTGATTATCACTTGAGGTGGTCATGGGATTTGTGTAGGCATCAATCTATCAAATATATATTTGCATTCAATCTCATAGCCTATACAAAACCGAGATATTCTAGCCAAGAAATTAAGGTAATTAAAGTTTGGATTAAAGCATTTGTTATCCACACATATATATAAATTGAATAAGAAAATTAATTGCAATAGATGCAATGTTATTGCACTAAAGCACACAAGGTTTGGTTACCAACAAAACTTGTGTACAAGGAAGTTGGCAATATACTCTATGAGTTGAAGGTCTATACAATATATGTGCAATAATATATGTGCAATATAAAGGTATGTGGTTGTAAGCTAGCCAATATGTAGTTGTCCAATCGAAACAATGGTGCATGTATTTATCATCATCAATAATGTCATTTATTGGATATTAGACACTATGACTTTGAATATGCATTCTATCCATCGAGGTGGTTGCACTAACTCAAGGTGAGATGTGACGACGATGACTGACTAAAGGTCTTCATTGGTTGTGTGGCTCTTGATGTGGTTGCTCAAGTTGGTCATGGTGTTAACCTCAGCACAAGAAAAAGCGGAAAAAGTGGAAAAGTGCAAGTCGAGAGTTGAAAGAGGTGGCCCAAAAGGAAATCGGTCATAGCGGAAGAAGCAGGAAGGGAAATGGCCGAAAGCGCAAGGGTGACCTCAAAAGCTAAGTCAAAGGCAAAGGCACATTAGTAAATGCAAGGCTCCCCTAAAAGTTTTGTAAAAGAACGCCAGGCTCCCTCATGTGTAGATTGTAAAAGGTAGACACGCATAGGTAAGGAGATAGAGCAAATAGAAGGGAATGGGAAAATAAGACCTTGCTACAATGGCCCGTCATGTGAAAAAGGGGATGGGTGCCCAAAGGATTTAGGGTATGTATAAAAGCCAAAAAGTGAATAGAGGATCTCATTCTTTGGTGTGTGGCAAAGTGGACTCATCTTCTTCTCTTCTTCCCTTCCCCTTATTGCTTGCTTGTATGTGCTTGAGAGAGGGAGTGTGAGGAGTGTGAGGGAGTGTGTGTGTGAGGGTGAGGGATCTTGGAGGTGAAGCTCCCCATCATCTCCTCTCCTCTTCTCTTATCTCATGCGCAGCTATGGAGGATGGAGCTTGGAGGTAGAGGCTTGACGATGCTTGAGCTCGTATCTCGAATTGTGGAGCTACCGATGTGCTTGAGGAAGGAGGCAACTCATTTGGGCATTGAGGTAAGCTTACTACACCCCAGTAGGATCGAAGGTGTGTTAGTTAGGTGGGAGATAACTATAGGTATTCACTTGAAACGCTTGATTAATATGCGGTCCGTGGGTCTTGGTGATTGAGCATGAGCTCACCTCTACATTTTGGTTCCGTTGTTGGGACCAACGGATTCAAGATTGAGTACTTGCATACCTCAAATTGAGCGATGAAGAAAGGGTTTCATCCCCGAACCAGAGCTTGAGATAGGTAGGAGGTTTTGGGTTTTTAATCTCTACGACAAGTAAGTATTTTGGTTTTTTGATTATTAGGAAAGCATGAGAAATCATTTCAGTATTTTGCTTTTGATTTGTGTTGCATTTAGAGTAGGATAGGACCAAGAAATTGATGCGGGAAGCTTTAGGGTTGGTCCTGTGAAACATGCCCAAATGGGGCACAAACAAGGAAAAAATGGAAAAAAAGAGTGCTTAGAGGTGTTAGAATTGCACGGGGAGTAATTGGGGAGATTAATGTTGAGTATAGCAAGGGTTTAAGACCCTAGGAAGTAAAGGGAAACCTCATTTTCACTTGTGGCATTAAGAGAGAGAGAGAGAGAGAGAGAGAGAGAGAGAGAGAGAGAGAGAGAGAGAGAGAGAGAGAGAGAGAGAGAGAGAGAGAGAGAGAGAGAGAGAGAGAGAGAGAGAGAGAGAGAGAGAGAGAGAGAGAGAGAGAGAGAGCTTGGACAACCGTGGTTTCCTATGAATCGATTGATTCCCACTGGCATTGTTAGTGTATCCCAAGTATATACAAACCTTGCCTTATGGTCATAGTTGCATTCTAGAAGTCCTAGACTCCTAGCTTGCCCATAATCGTGTCATAGATTCAATTTTTCGTCATTTCAACCCCTTAATCGGTAGAATTGGACCACCTTACCAGTGTCTAATTCCTAGAATTGGACATCCGATTTTGAAAGCCAGACCCTCAAACATCCTATATCCGTCCGATTTGGAATCGGACGACCAACAATCGAACCATCGCCACATGTTTGATCCTGAGGATCGAACACTCGGACCTGTGACCTTGTCTGATTTTAGAAATTGAACGCTCGGACCATCCTATCCAATTTTGGCAATCGGATATACTCAAATCGGACCAACCCATCCTGTCTTATTGGACTTGTCCGATTTCAAAAATCAGATATCCCATAATCGAACACGAAAATCAAACCATTCAGAATCGGACTGCTAAAATCGGACACCTGTCAAATTGGATGTTTAATTCTTGGAATCATGCACTACAGAATCGGACTCTACAAAATCGAACTAGATGTTGACACATCAAAATTGATAAATCTAGTGTGTCCAGGATGACAGAGAGCACAATTGCAACAAGCGAATTCACCGAAAGCCTTACAAGAAAACCTAACCCTAAAAATCGCAACCAAATGACTAGGAACAGTGCTGACACTCGCATCATCATATTCAACACGCTTAGAGCCGTAGACTAACCAAGAGACCCCAATTTGACCTAGAATGAGTTGAAAGATGCATCACAGACCCTAATCACTAGCAAGAATGGCCAAGAATTGAGCCTAGAGCCCCATTAGGCCAAGTACATAGTCAAGAGTGCGAGAGCTACAATTGTCACTTTGTATTTGCACCCACATTGTTTTCTAGCACTTGAAGTGCATTTAAGAAAAGTTGAAAGCTTGATTTCGCATGGTGCACGGAAGAGAGTACGCACACACACAGAGTGAGTAAGTTGAGAATTGTTTGTAAATAATAAGGAACTCACTCAGACTTAGCAATCAGAACGAACACCCACCAGTAGGAGAAGACCCTGAAATGTAGTTTGGTGATTGAGAATCCCAAGTATAGAACCAAGCAGGGACGCAACATAGCAATCAGATGCAGCAAGGACCGACACCATTGGAGGAGTGGATCTACCCAACTTGATCAATCCCATTGACAACTTGGTGGAGCACAAGACCGCGAATATGGCAGAGTGAAGCACTAATCACGGATGTAGCAAAGAGCTTGACCTAGGAGATTTCGTGACGGAAATCCAACAACTAGTCACCAATTACGATTTGTAGACCCGAACGACGGACTACCATGGTAGGCCATCTGAGGAAATCATAACGGACCTCAAAGAGGAGAAGAGACTAGTGCAAAAGGCCCTACAAAACATAGCAGCCTACAATCAGGAGCAACAAGCTAGGAGCTTACGCCAAAGTATGGAAATGCACAATATTCAGTGAGTGCTAGCCCTATTAAGCAAAAGTAGGACAAGACCTGATGTAGAGAGAAAAATAGTGCTAGATGGTGATCTCACGTTGAGCAAGCTTCTTACGAAGCGGCTACTAGACAACTTGTTAGCAGAGCACAACGCCACAACATTGGCAACCTAGTTGCTTGCAGGATTAGGAGTTAACCAGGGCTCTAAGAGCCAATCGAGAATTCCTATCATGGCTAAGCAGTTAGACAAGTACCAGCCAAATGACAACCCATACAACTTCATAGAGTAGTTCAAGCAAATCTGTGAGGCCAACGACCTCATTAATCTTACTCTAGTGCTTGCAAGCTTTCGGTCTATGCTTAGGCGATAAGGGTATGACTTGGTACACAAGTCTGGATGCTGTTGAGCGAACCGACTTCAGCAATCTCAAGAGCCTCTTCATTAAGAGATTCTTTGGGCCCGAGTTCTCCGATAACCTTTTAATGCGTTTGATAAACATCAAGCAGAAAGACAAGGAGGCCATCAGAGATTATGTCACCCATATGCAGAGTCTCTTTAAGAGAATCCCAACTGGCGAGCGACCCAGCAAAAGAGCGGTTTCCACAGTCTTCATCAATGGGATACGAAGTGATGAACTCTACAAGGCCTTGGCAGGCAATTCACACTTGCAGCGAGACTCGCTAGCTAGGGACTTTGATGAGGCGATTAGAATGGACGACCAACTCAAAGAGAGAAGCTCCAGGAGCTCGACCCGAGAAGAGAGAGTTTCAATGTCTAGCGAAAGATCAAGCCCAATTACTTAGGATAAAGGAAAGGGCACTGATCCAAGTTAGGAGCTAGTGGAGATGAAGATGGAGCTAGCTGAGTTACAAGAGATGATGAGACAACCAACACGGCCTCACGTCCAATGCGTGTATTGTAGTGGAAACCACTTGCCAACCGAGTGAGCACAGTCGATGCGTGGCTCCATATAATTTGTGAGAGACGGAGCGGTTAAGGTCATCGTCTGCCATCCTGCCCGCCGCTTGCTTCTTTATGCGCACTACTTGACTAATCGAATATTGAGCGTTAGCCATCTCTCTGTCTCTCTCTCTCTCTGCGCACTCAGCCTACTGATGGATGCTCTGAGTGATGTGAGCGGTGGGATGAGGGATTGATCTATCATTCTCACATGAATGCATATTGAGCTCAATGTTGTATTCTTCGTCATTAATAACTTAAGAGCTCCTCATCAACAACACTACCACTTTGGGTGCTACTGCATGGTCCCTCCCATGTTGGATGTGTACTATGGTGAGTTGTGGTATCTCTTGATACCACTGTAAACGCCCCGAACAACGTAGTATGCTTAACAATTATGATATTCGCTTGTTTTCGAGATTTAATATACAAGAGAATGAACACTTAAAGCTAAAAATGAAAATTACTCACAAAATTACAGTCGTGAAAATGTAAAAGTAATGGAGACAAGATTGAGGGTTGAAGATGGGCAACCCCCCCCCCCCCCCCCCCCCCCGAAGGAATGTAGTCTAGATCCATGCTTACTGCTGCCATACACTTACAGAGACTGTCTACTGCATTTCGGGATCCGTACAAAGGATGATAATGCATGTGTGTTTGTACATCTTTGAATGATCTTGTGAGAGTGAGAATTACTTCTCCTCACTCTCAGGTTGATTGTAATTGAGCCCTTCCCTAAGGGACTTGGGTTGAGCTGAAATTATTCCTTCGGAGGGGGGGGGTTTTCCCAAGGTCCTGACCTTGTGCAAATTGTGGTAGGTTTCGCCATGATACCCTGCATTGCAGGCTACGGAGGAGACTCCCATACTCACAACCATATGGACAGCCTTACCTAGCAAATAGGCTGCAAAACTTCTTCAAAAGGAAAGCCCCATTGGCTCTCCCGACATCCAACAATGCCAAACCGGCCAATCCTAGGATGGAGATAAACCCCACAGATCTACCTAGACCACCTGGACACTACGTCACCCATCCATTGAGCAACGCTCCAATCCACTATGTGGAGGAGCTAAATGACAAAGAGCCTTACATTCACCCTTAGGTCTCGTATGACGAAGAGGGCAATGCAATCCTTATGGATTACCGACTTGTACTGGTGACCTCGTTAGGTAGAGATAGAGGCAAAGGCTTCGGAGGGCAGACCCAAGAAAAAATCTTGGACTTGTGGTCACCTAGGACACATCTCCTCACACTGCTCCAAAAGGGAGTAAGCAAACCACGATAAGACCGATCTTAGATGCGTTGAGTGTGGAATCACTCATCTCTTTGCAAATTGCCCTATGTAGAAACCATTCTCTAGCTCGGCAATTATGCCATCTATCCATGTTAACCCTCAAACGAACAAGGTGAAAAATCTAGAAAATCTAAAGTAGAAGACAAAGCCAAGACAAAAGCGAAATGGAGGACGAAGGCATGCCAAGAAAAATCGGGAAACACAAGAAGTGTGAAAAAGTCCTAAATCAAGGAGAGGCACTCAGGAAAAAGCACAAGTCAATACTTTTGTAAAAGAGTGCAAGGCGCACTATGATTTATTTTAAGAGCGCCGTGCTCTAACCTGTGCAAATTGTAAATATAGATGGGCAGTAGAAAGGAAGCTAGGAAGATAGGAAAACAATGGAAAAAAGGACCTAGCCATGTAAAAAGGGGATGACCGCCCAAATGGGATTTAGGGCTTTGTATATAAAGTTCAAAAGATGAATGAGAGCTCATTCTTTGGTGTGTGGAAAAGTAGACTCTTTTTCTTCTCTCCTTCTCTTCTCTTGCTTGCTTGTGAGTGCTTGAGGGAGGGAGTGAGATTGTGAGAGTGAGGAATCTTGGAGGTGAAGCTCTCCACAATCTCCTCTCTTCTTCTTCTCTTCTCTTCTCTTCTCTTCTCTTGTCTCGCACGTGGCTATGGAGGATGGAGCTTGGAGGAAGAGGCTTGAGGATGCTTGAGCTTGCATCACGAATCGTGGAGCTATTAGAGTGCTTGAGAGAGGAAGCAACTCAATCGGGCATCAAGGTCAGCTCACTATACTCTTAGAGAGGGATAGCGCGTTGGCTATGTGAGAGGTAGCCAATAGTGCTTGCTTGAAACAATAAGCGGTCCGTGGGTCTTGGCGGTGCGCTTGCCTCTACATTTTGGTGTCGTTGCTGGGACCAACAGATTCAAGCTTGATTGCTTGCGCACTTCAAAACGAGCATAAAAAAGGGTTTCATCCCTGCACCGGAGCTTGAGATAGATAGAAGGCTTTGGGTTTAATCCGTGCTACAAGTAAGTATTTTTGGTTTTTGATGATTGGTTGAGTAGGAGAAATCCTTTCACTACCTTGCTTTTGATTTTTGTGGAGTAGGATAGGTATAGGAGGAATTCGAGGAAATCAGAGAGGGAAGCTTGAAGTTCACTGCTGTAAAACAGTCCTAACATGGCAATAACAGGGGAAAATGAAAACAAAAGAGTGCTCAGATGTCTCAGAGTTTAAGGTTGAGTGATTGGGAAGGCTAAAAGAGGCCAGCCAAGGCTTAAGGTCCTGGGTGACCAGGGAAAACCTCATTTACAGTGCTGGCTTTGCGAGAGAGAGAGAGAGAGAGAGAGAGAGAGAGAGAGAGAGAGAGAGAGAGAGAGAGAGAGAGAGAGAGAGAGAGAGAGAGAGAGAGAGAGAGAGAGCTTGCAGGTCCAAGTTTACACTGGTTCGATCGGAGCATATCGGGACTTCCAGTGAGATTCAGGTATGGAATGCCCTTGGCCTACACTCCTCCTTGATTCTTAGAAGTTCTGATAGCTACTAGTAATATCTACATTTGGATTTTCAGCAAATAAGTGATCGACACGTGTTTCAACCCGATGGAACAGACGCTCCCCACAGTGTCCGATTTCCAGAATCGGACCGACCAAACCATCCGATTCCCAGAGTCAAACCACTCGAACAAACCCACCTGGTCTGATCGGACACACTGTCTGATTTTGAAAATCGGACGACCACTCGAACTCGGACCGTTCGATTGCGACAATCAAACCACAGAGTCGACCAACCCATCTTGTTTGATCGGACAGATCCTGTCCGATTTTGAAAATAGTACATACCCCAATCAGACCATTCAGAATCAGACACTCCAAAATCGGTCATCTATCAAATCGAACGCACGAAAATTGGACACACAACAATCAGACCGCTAGAATTGGACCAGTTTTAGTTGTTTGATTGAACACACACCTGTCTGATTGTGACAATCGGACTCGAACTTGTCTGACCCCCAAGATCGGACATTGGTAAATCAGATGTCCGATTTTCAAAATCGAACACTAGTAAATTGGACACAACATGAGAAGGAAAACCTAGGACTTTGATGAAATTTGGCTAACAAGAAGTGTGACCCGCACTGGAAGAACCCACTGAACACCTCACACATAGTTACAAACCTAGAGATTGTGGTCAAATGGTCTCAAAGGGTGTTTGGTGTTGTGGGCTGATTGTAAGACCCCAACTTGACCCGGACCGAGCCGAACGATATAGCGCAGGAACTAAACACACGACCTTGTTAAGCCAACCCATAGACAAAAGAACTGGAGCTATGCACACTTTTTTTTTCACTCACTCTGAGTTCCACCACTCGAAGCTCAATTAAGGAAAGCTAAAAGCCTTATTTTGCACAAGGCACAGAAAAGAGCACACACGGCACCCACGTACAGAGTGAGTGTAAGTTGAGGGCTGATTGTAAGTAACAAGGAACACATCTGGACCTAAGGACTTGAAGGAACCACCAACTAGAGAAGACCCAAATACATAGAAGGGATATCGAATCCCCAAAGGTAGGACCAAGCAGAGAACACATCCGAAAATCTGAAAACAACAACGATAGACAATACTGTGGAAGTGGATTTTCCTGGCCTTATCAACTTGATTGACAACTTGGCAAAATAGGAAGTCTTAGACATGGAAGGAGGCAACTCAAGCCGTAGAGGCAACAAGGAGCTTAACCTTAGGAGACTTTCCTAAGGTTGTCCAACATTTAATGAACCAATATGACTCTCAAACCCAACTAGAACACCATGGTAGGCTGGTAGAGGACATCATAGTAGACCTAGAGGAAGAGAGAAAGCTGGCCCGTAGGGCTCTATAAGACGTGGCTGCATACAATCAGGATCAACAAACCAGGAACTTGCGCCAAAACTTAGAAATGCAAGAGATCTAAAGAGTGCTAGCCTTAGCAGCCAAGAATCGATCAAAGAGCGAGAGAGCACTGGAAGGAGATCTCACACTAAGTGAGCTCCTGACAAAGCGGCTGCTAGATAACACGGTCGCAGAACAAAGCGCTGCAGCATTGGCAACATCACTACTGATGGGGTTGGGACTCAACCAAGGCTTTAAGAGTCAATCGAAAAATCCTTGTGGTAGCAAAGCAGTTAGATAAATACCAAGCTACCGATGACCCATACAGCTACGTGGAGCAGCTTGTGCAGGTTTGCGAGGCCAACAGCCTCACTGATCCTACTCAACGCTCCCAAGCCTTTGGACTATGCTTAGGCAACAAGAGTCGAACTTGGTACACAAGTCTAGATGCTGCAGAGCGTGCCGATTTCAATGGCCTGAAAAATCTCTTCATTAAGAGATTTTCAGAATCGGGATACTCCGATAACCTGTTAATGTGGCTCATGAACGTCAAGAAGAAAGAGAGAGAGAACATTTGAGATTATGTGACCCACGTTAGGAGCCTCTTTAAGAGAATTCCCCTAGGTGAGAGACCACCAACCGAAAGGGCGGTATCCACGGTATTCGTCAACATAATACGGGGTGAGGAGCTCTACAAAGCCTTGGTCGGCAACTCAAGCTTGTAGCGAGATGCAATGGCAAGGGTCTTTGAAGAAGCTATTAGAGTTTATGACCAACTCAAGGAAAGAGGTTCCAGAGGCTTGAATTAGGAAGAGTCCAGTGCCAAGAGTTTCGAGAAAGCCTCAACGTCAAGTAAGAGAATAGACTCAAGCACTCATGACAAAGGGAAGGGCACTGAGTCGGGACAAGACTTGGCAGAGATTAGGATGGACATAGCCAAAATATGGGAGATGATGAGATAACCAATGCACCCATACATCCAATGTGTGCATTGTGGCAGAAACCACTTGTCAGTTGAGTGTCGAGACCCTAGGTCATGACCTTGTGCTAATTGTGGTAGGTTCGGCCATGACACCATGCATTGTCGATCACCTAGGAGGCTCCCATGCCCGCAGCTTTACGATCAACCCCACCTTGCAAACATGCCACCAAACTTCTTTGGAAGGGGAGCCCCGTTGGTTCTTCTGACACCAAATGATGCTAAACCTACCATCCCTAGGATGGAGATCAATCTACAGGTATCCCTAGACCACCTGGACCCTATGTGACCCATCCATTGAGTGATACCCCAGTCCACTATGTGGACGAGCCTAGCAACGAGATGAGCCTTATGTAAACCCGTATGTGTCATACAGTGAGGAAGGAAAATGTTATTCTCATGGACTATCGACCAGTATCGGTGATGGCATTGGGTAGAGGAAGAGGCAGAGGCCGAGGAGGGCAGACCTAAGAACCAATTGTGTGTTGGAGTTGCGGTCACCCGCGGGACACATTTCTTCGTGCTGCCTCGAGACACATGGACTAGGTCTCGCCCATAGTCATCATTCTAAATAAAAATGGGAAGATTCGAGTGTGTGTCAATTACAAGAAGGTAAATGCAGCTACAAAAAGAGAGAATTACCCATGCCGTACACTGAGCACATGTTAGAGAGAGTGGCTAGCAAGGAGGCCTACAGTTTCTTAGACGGCTTCTTAGGATACAATCAAGTGCAAGTGCATCCTAACGATAGGCATAAGATGGCATTCGCCACTGAATGGGGAGTCTTTGTCTACATAGTCATGCCTTTTGGATTGACTAACGCACTAGCCACTTTTCTATGACTAATGCTTACAATATTCAAAGACATGCTGAGGAACAAGTTAGAAGTCTTCGTGGACAACTTGTGCGTTCACTTTGCTTGGCGAGAACACTTAGACTGGCTCCAAACGGTCTTTGAATGATATCGGCTATATCTCCTCTCATTGAACCCCTTGAAATGCCAGTTCTAGGTGAAACATGGATGTATCCTAGGACACATGGTGTCAAAGAATGGCATTGCCACAGATTTCTCAAAGATCAAGGTCATTGCCGATCTTCTACCCCCAGCTGATTACAAAGGTGTTCAGTGCTTCTTAGGACATACCGGGTACTATCGATGGTTTGTGTTAAACTACGCATTGATTGCTAGGCCTCTATACAAGTTGTTGATTATATTCGAGTGGACCGTGGAGTGCCAATGCGCCTATGAGGAATTAAAAAAGTCTTTAACCACCGCTCCGATACTACGAGCCCTAGATTGGATACTCACGTTCCACGTACACATTGATGCTTCAAAATTCGTCGTAGGAGCTGTGTTGTGCCAATTTGGTGGATTATCCAATGAGCTTTGCCAGCAGACAACTCAGTGAGACTGAAATGAATTACTTGACAACAGAGAGAGAGGGCTTGGCCATGGTGTTTGCTATAAAGAAATTTCGGCACTATCTTTTGGCTATGCCTTAACTTTCTTTGTTGACCATCAAGCCTTGCTGTACCTAATTAATAAACCATGCGCTATAGGACACATTGCTAGATGGCTTCTTCTGCTTTTGGAATTTGACTTCTCCGTGGTAGTGCGTAAAGGAAAGTAGCACTATATGGTTGACCATTTGTCTCATATCCCCACAAGAGAAGTGGCTAGCCAAGGCATTGTGGATGAACTGCCAAATGCACATCTATTCCGCTTATCCAACAAAAAAGATTTATTTAGAGCTAACATGATGCCATATTGGGCTAATGACATAGTTCAAGTGCTTAAGCATGGACTACCAGAGTGACCGATAGATAAATCCTGACTTAGGTGGCTCATTTTAAAGATCCAACCATACCAGTTAATAGTAGGCTAACTTTACAGATTGGGACAAGATGGGTTACTGTGCAGATGCGTGTGTGAACATGAAATGCATGATGTGCTAACAGAGGCATATGGCAGAATTGCCGAATGACATTTCAGTGGAGAAGCGATAGCTCACAAAGTACTGTAGTCCCAGTTGTGGTGGCTTACCCTTTTTCGAGATGCTACACGCTTCGTGAAACACTGTGATGAGTGCCAAAGGACCAAAGTCCCGATTTGTAAGGCTCATATGGAGCTAACCCTAATTATCGCACAATAACCCTTCGAGAAATGGGGGATTGACTTCATTGGACCCATTAGTCATGCAGCACAGTATTCACAAGCCAAATACATTATTGTGGCTACCTATTATTTAACAAAGTGGATAGAAGTGCGAGCTACAAGAAAGAATGATGCTCGGACCACTGCTAAGTTCCTATGGGAGCAAGTGATCTTATGATTTGACTACCCCATCAAACTAGTTAGCAACCAAGGCGCCCACTTCATCAACGAAGTGATAGCTCACCTCCTTTCCTCCTTCCTAATCATCCATCGAAAATCCTTGCCTTATTATCCACAGGAAAATGGTCAAGCCGAATCAACAAATAAAATCCTGATTGGGATAACAAACTGATGGCGGTCTTATGGGCCTATCACACAACTTATAAGACTTCTGTAGGAGAGACCCCCTTTAGATTGACATATGGCACAGAGGCAATCCTTCCCTTAGAATTCTTCATACCAAGCCTCAGGATCGCCCGTTAAGAAAGATGGGATGGAAAGGGGGCATGGATGAAACAGTTGATTGAACTTGAAAGCTTAATGGAAACCCGACTTCTAGCCACCCATGCGCTCATATGCGAGAAGGCAAGACACAAAAGCTGGTTTGACAAGAATGTCAGGCAGCGCAGCTTTGAACAGGGTGACTTAGTATTGCTATACTCAGTCAAAGGACATAAGCAAAAGCTGAAGTTTTTGGGGCTAGGACCTTTTAAGGTTCAGACCATTAGTCAAATTGGCAATGTAGAACTCAAAACCCTAGAGGGTGAAGGCATAGGTAGGCTTCTTCAATGGCAGCCGCATAAAGAAATACTTCCCTCCCACACACCCATTGCATGAGGCCCCAATGTCAGCACTCCTTGTCCACGTACAAGTAGCCACTATCACTGAAATGGATGATGAGGATGAGAAAGCAGTACCACCAGCCTACCTCAACACGACCGTCACTGCTAGGCACATGCACACCATCAACATGATAGTCACTACTAGGCATACGTACACCATCAACACATTGATTGATGAGAGAGTTGATTTTAATATCTTAACCCATGACCATTGGACCCAAATTGGCAAACTACCATTGTAGCCTACTAATGCTAGCCTCACCCCTTATGGAGGCCAAACCCTACAAACTTCTGGGAAAGTGTAAGGTTGTAGTTTCTATTGAGTTTGAGAGCATGCCGATAATTTTCTATGTATTGCCCAAGACTAAGGAGGTAGGCACAGAATCTTTGTTAGGATGAACTTTCAAGAGGCAAGCTCATTGCAATGTCGACTACGAATCGCAGTGCATCCACCTAGCCGTGGGTGAAATTCACATAGTTACAGCTTTCAGTAAGGGTGGTGTGTGCCTTCCAAGTCCACAAAGCCACCGGTAAAGAAACCCACCACCAAGTCTCAAGAGGGGGATCGTGACTTGTCACAACCTATCCAGCCTTGAGGCTAGTAGCCCACTAGAACCACCATTGAAGCCCATGAACCCCAGTTCAAATGGGCACCTAAACATGGAGTGCCACCTAGAAATAGAAACCCATGGCCTCGCAAGGCTAACAATCCACACCCAAAACTTAGGAGGCCAAGGCGGAACCCTAAACATCGACGCATAATCAAGCTGCAATGGGTCCCTAAGACCTTATTGTGCGTGTAAGGCTACTATGAGGGTAACACCTAGATTTGGATGCCTAAAGCTAGAATGACCAAAGGCCCTACGCAAGTGCCACCCGACCACCCACAACATCATGCCAGAAACACTCAAACCACTAGTGCATCAGGCCGTTAAGCCCATAGAACCTCCGAAGCCTAAATTTGCAAAGCTTGAACCAATCTATCGCCCACAATCACCGACTGCTACTAACAAAATGCCCAGTTCTAGTGCACATGATGCCACTTAGCTCTCAAATGCATCTAGTGGTACGACAACCGCAACCACCACCAAAACCAGCAGATGGGAAACCCAGCTCCAACCTGAAAAACAAACCACGCCGTGACCATTACCAGCTGAATTATCTAGCCTAGTCAATTCTAACTTTGGCCGTGGATTTAGCTAAAAATACCGGGGATGACTTGATTGCCCGCCTTCGATGCTTGGACGCTACTTTCATGACATCGGCTAAAAGCTACAATCGACTAGATCTAGGAGTCTTGGAAGAACCTATAATGACAGAAGTGTGAACACTCCCTTGCTCTTGGGAGGAGTCAAAATTCGTATTCGTTAAAGCTTCCGAAGCAGCCGCGCGGAGTTAATTGCAACCGAGGTATCTAGGGAATAAGCAGTCAAACAACATCTCATCACGTCGTATAGCAAGAGTATGATTAGGCCACCAAAAAGAAAATTGAGAAGTTGCAATGGCTTGCCGATCACAATTCCCCCTTCTTGTAGAAATGGTACACTCTACGATTGCAATGGGAGCTAGAGGGGTGCCGAATAATGGCCAATGCTGAGCAGCGGCGTACAATCAAAGCATCTAAATATGACCCAACCTATGTCGCTCCAACTTCATATAGGGTATTGACTACTCTCCGTAATCGACCCATGGAAGCCCACATTAAAGAACACCCTTATCTAGATCATATCCTCACCGAGGAGGAGCTGCATGTTGCTAGCAGAGTGGCCTCTGGTGACTTCTTACTTGATGTCCTCACTTACATTACAAATGTGGGCATCCACCCTTTCGATATGGATAGCTATGCTCGATTAGAATATAATTCGAGTTTCTACGCCTAGCTCATGCAAAAGTAAAACATTAAGATGGTGCGCTAAGGCCCTTCAGCCTCTAACCCTCTCATCCTAGGAAGGATTCTTTTCATTGCAAAGGGGGAAGGGGTAAGGTGAATCAAAGCAAACACATAGAGATAATAATAAAGGAAAGGCACACATTGCAAGGGTTAAATGCAACTACTTGTGATTAAGAAAAAGGTCAATAAAAGTTAAAATCAATAGACTAATGGGAGGAAAAAATCTACTTTTGCGCGTGAGCATTTCAGTTCAATAAGCATGTAGTCATTTCCTATTGCTTGCAATTACTCTGAAAACCACTAATGGCGAATATGGCTTCATGACAGGCACCCACTATGGCAGGCCAAGAAAAGGCTAGCAAATTGCCTTTTTCAGAGGAAGAACAAACAAAAATCTAGACTTTCGATGGAAACACAAGCCTTCAACTAGTTCAAATTTCGGCATATCTTCAACCTATATGACGTGGCCATTGAAGAACGGGCGGTAAGGCAGATCATCGAGCAATGCAACCTGCAGAAATATGTGGAAGCAGCGAGGTGGGGAGTGGACTGCTTCCACTGTGCAGAGTTCCTAAGGACCTTCCATAGAAACCATGGCACCATAACTGTGCATGAGGGGGAGGAAACTCGCCAAGTGCAGGTCGAATTGACCCTGGAGCTGGTGAAAAAGGCATTAGGCATGGTAAACAAAGTAGAAAGGAAGCCGAAAAGGGATGTATATGCCTTACTAGGGATGGACAAGGTAAAAGTTCACACCAATGACGGCGTCAACTTGGCGGATATTCATGATCCGGAAATCCAACTCCAAGCCAAGATGGTGCACACACTATTTACTAGCCAAAGATACAACTCCATAATGAGCCGCATCAATGTCCCCCTGCTAGAGAGTGTCGCAGCAAGATTGCTGGATGAGGTCAACCTCAACGGGTTTGTGAGGAAGACCATTGAGACCTTAGCAAATGCCTTGGCAATGAGAGGGCAGCCCGATGGAGGAGAATCTCCCGCCACCAAGGCTAAAAAGAAAGCTTCATCTTCAAAGGTTGCGACCATCAGATTCGGTAGGGCTCTCACCGTGATCATCAGGGAAGCCCTAAGACAGGAGCAAGAAGAAGGAGAAGAAGGGGTGGACGAAACACCAAGTAGGTCGCCACCCCACCAGGAACGTGAGGCACAATCTAGTGAAAGGACGCTGAGTGAAGAAGAAGAGGGCAAGGAACAAGAAGAGCAAACTAGTCGGGGAGAGGCTAGGAAGACAAATAAGAAAATTGCACAAGTAGAGCAAGACGAGGAGAGGAGGAAACAAGAAAGGGTTGGCTTGCAAAGGGCCCATAGGGAGTCCAAATGGGCCGAGGAGGAGAGAGAGAAAAAGCAAGAGGAGGAGGAGGAGGAATTGAGGAAAAAAGAGGAGGAAGACATGTCCCTTGCCACACGTAGGTCCATTGAGCAGCAGTCCAGGTACAATGAGCTAGAACTCGCAAGCCCCATCAGAAACGAAAGGGTAAGCTCAAGTGCCTATGTGCCTAAGTTCATGCCACCTGCAGTGCAAGAAGGCAAGGGCAAGGCTCCAATCACCCCCATCCCTGCCCTCCTAACACCTGCTACCACCACCACCATCTCTAGTCCCAGTTCTACGACCCAGGTGGATGCCAGCAACCTAATGGCTTGGGTCTAGTACTTTGTAAATAAGGAAATGGGCCAAGGAGCAGGAGAAGGAACCCTCCTGGTAGGGACCAAAAGACCAGCTGCAGCAAATGCCAAGTCGAGGCAAGACCCTAAGAAGCAAAAAAGGTGGTAGGCTCTACAACCTTCGTCCCTGCAACAGAGAGGCTGCTCAAAGAATACGATGAGTACATCAAAGAGCTCCTCTCTCAACTAGAGAAAGCCAAGGAGGAGAAGAGAACTGCAATAGCAGAGCTTGAAGTTGAAAAAGAGGCCATGGCGGCATTCTAGCTAGAGAAAATGCGCCAAATGGCCATGGCCCAAATGGAAGTCAATGAGCTAAAAGAGCAGCTACAAGCTAAGGAAGAGGCAGAAGTTGAATGGTAGGTGCACTTGAACGGAGAAACCGAGGCCACACAACGAAGAGATTGTGGCACTCTACTAAAGCTCAAATGGAGAAACTCACTAAAGCCATAGAAGAGCTGGAGGAGCTGAGGGAGGAAAGAGCTCACAGGTATGAAACAAAGATGGGGTTACCTCGACATAGGAAGAGCGGCAACAGCTAAAGGCAGAAATGGAAGACCAAGAACAAAGGTTGACAGTGCTGGCGCCCAGAGGCAGGGGGAAAGCCAATCAGAATGAAAAAAGAGTCAAAGCTTTGGCACATCACCTTGCTCAAGCCGAAAAAGAAAAGCTACTTGCTGAAAGCAGAGTGGAGGCCGCCCAAGTGAGCTTCCACACCCAATAGTGCGCCTTCCTAGAAACCCTATTGGACGTCACCCAGGAAGAGGAGGGAGAGTCCATGGAGGTAATGAAAAAGAAATTGGGAATGGCTCGTAGGTATTGAAGGCTGGACTGTAGATGCCGCCACAGCCTAGTGGAGTTGGCCCAAGCTTGGAAGAACAATGCCATTATCTCCTATTGGCAGGCCTTACCTCACAGGAAGTGGACACACTCGGGTCCCTCGAATAGGAGCAACAAGGGCCAAGCAGGGAAAGGGAGGTGAATGTGAACTTTGAAATGGGACAACATGGAGATGAGCTTGTCCCACCGCCTCTTTCCCTAAGGCCTGAAGAGCAACAACATGCAAACACCTTCGCAGAAAGAAAGGCGACATTAAGAGAAAGAAGAAAGAAAATGGTGGAGGAGACAAGGAGAAAGTGAAATGCTAGAGGAGTGAGGGCATCCCAAGCACACCTATCCCACCATGTGCGGACGACACCCCAGCAAGATTCCATGCCGACCTCATAATCTGGGAGAGGCAAGAAATGGCCAAGAGCCCCTTCGACCTCAACTTCCAATTCCCCACCACCCTGCGTAGAGTGTTACCTATCAAGGTGGTGGAGGAGGTGATTAACATCCGAAGGAGGCTCATACAAAGATGGCTAGAGGAGAGAGAGCAGAACTCCACATTATGGGCCACAGAAGATGCTGAATTTTGGCAAAATAAAGTTTTTGAAGTACCAGGGTCTGTGCTCAGCTCTACGAATGCCAATCTACATGGAGAAGAAGGGTTCTGCGACACCAACCTCGACACTTGGATGGCCTTTTGCAAGACTCAACCCTTCGAGCGGAATGACCTAACCTTTATGCCCTATCCTCAAAGGGTGGGAGTGGATTTTGACTCCAATGTCCACGGCCATTATGACTTCCTTGTAATCTATAATCCTCATTGTACTACATATGAAGATGCCCTCGTCTTCACATCAGAAAACTTGTGTGATACTCTAATCCAATTCACTAACCAATTCTCTTCATGCCCTGACCCTGCCTTTATTACCACCTGTAATTACCTTAGATTTCTTAGGATACTCCTTAGGCAATACCCCACCCCGCATGAGTGCTACCTCCCAGTGCTCCATTTTGATCCTAACGCTATAGATAGTTGAGCGATGGCTCAGCTAATGATGCGAGCCACTCTATTGCCTTCATTTTGCTTAGCTTTGATGGAGGACGTGAATGATAGCCGCTTCACCCGCTACAATCATCTAGTCCTCTCCACCACCACCCTTCAAGTCCTCCTAAACCTCAAGGGGTATCTCCAAAGCCTCCGATTCCTTAATAAATCTATTAAGCCCCCTTCTCCACCTCACTCTGATGACAAAGATTAAACTTCTGTCACAACTATGTAACTTTATTATTATTATTATTATTATTATTATTAAAAATGGAAAAGATATCACATGTCACCACCACAAGTTACACATCCACCATAGCCACTGCACCTAGGGGTCCTCAAGTTAGGTGCTTCCGATGGCATTGGTCGGCCAGTTCCGTTCCTAACCCCCTAGCCTCATTTTGATATAGCACTTCCCACTTAGGGCACATCAAGGGCAAGACACACCCAGGGAGGTAATACTTGCATATGGTTAGACATGTCCCCCTAAGCTCCATCCCATTAGCATTCACACAGTGCACCACATGAGAATGGCACACATGCACACATAATTCACCCTTCTTTTCTTTCCAGAAACAACTGAAGGCCCCACCACCAGCTTCAACGACCCCATCATCCATGCAATGTGCTCCCCATCTTATGAAATATCCTACCATGCCGATCCAACAAATCAAGGGGTGGACACAACAATCCTAATCGAAAAGTGAACGAAGAAGCTCATTTCGAACAATGCACAAGAAGATCACTGCACATGGCCAAGTGATGGATCCATCCAATACAATATTCAATTTCAATGCCAGATCCATGCACCAACCTCTCTCCACGACTAGGGCTTAGTCCAAACTTAAGGGCGTTACAGTTCCATAAATCCCTCCAAGACTAGGGCTCAGTCCAAACTCAAGGGCCTTACAGTTCCATAAATCCCTCCAACACACCTTCCAACATGACTCGTACACAAATTCAAAGAGCTACTTGGCTACTCCAGCAGCAGAGTCCGACTCATCTTCCAACAAGTGGCATGGGACTGGTACTCAACTAGGAGGGGGGTAATATTAACCCTCAAACGAATAAGGTGGAAAATCCAGAAAATCTAAAGCACAAGAGAAAGCCAAGGTAAAAGTGGAATGGAAAATGAAGGCATGCCAAGAAAAATCAAGAAACACAAGAAGTGTGAAAAAGTCCTAAATCAAGGAGAGACGCTCAAGAAAAAGCACAAGTCAATACTTTTGTAAAAGAGCGAAAGGCGCATCGTGATTTATTTTAAGAGCACCAGGCTTTGACATGTGCAAATTATAAATATAGATGGGCAGTAAGAAGGAAGCTAGGAAGATAAGAGAACAATGGAAAAAAGGGCCTAGGCTATGGTCGGCCATGTAAAAAGGAGATGATCGCCCAAATGGGATTTAGGGCTTTGTATATAAAGTTCAAAAGATAAATGAGTGCTCATTCCTTGGTGTGTGGCAAAGTGGACTCTTCTTCTTCTCTCCTTCTCTTCTCTTGCTTGCTTGTCAGTGCTTCAGGGAGGGAGTGTGAGGGAGTGAGCTTATGAGAGTGAGGGATCTTGGAGGTGAAGCTCTCCACCATCTCCTCTCTTCTTCTTCTCTTCTCTTCTCTTGTGCATGGCTATGGAGGATGGAGCTTGGAGGAAGAGGCTTGAGATTACTTGAGCTTGCATCACGAATCGTGGAGCTATCGAAGTGCTTGAGAGAGGAGGTAGCCATTAGTGTTTGCTTGAAACGCTTGAAATAATAAGCAGTCCGTGGGTCTTGGCAGTTGTGCTTGTGCTCGCCTCTAAAATCCCATTGGGGTTATTTGGTGTCGAGACACTTGACGCGATGGCCACACCCATCCCGTTATATGTCATGACCGACATGTAGATAAAGTAAGTCAACATATCATTGCTAGGGAAAATTAGATGCAGTCTTAATTAAAAAGAAAAGTCATAGGCGAAGGAGAAAGAAAGGTGACACAAAGGTCGTGCTAAAAACCGAGAGTGCCACGATGCCACCTGCTGAAAAAAATGTGATAGACGCAGAGGCAGAAACGTCAATTTCAAAGATGGCCGAGAAGGAGAGTGCAAAGGTCAGGGAGTACCCCAAACCAAAGCACCATCTCAAGGCCATCAGAAAGGTCAAGGAGTGGGTAAAAGAAGCCTAGGAGCACTTAAAGGATACTGAGCCCATATTGGAAGATAACATTGATGATCTCTTAAGCGTAAACACACCAATCTCGTCTCCATGACCAAAGTTGAGGGACACGACTGTACCACAAGCAATGCCGCTTAAAACAGAGCCTACATGCTACAAGCCAACAAACCAGTCAAGGCTATTGGCCAAGAAACACAGAGTTAGGAGAGAGAGGCAAGCAATTAACGACCTCTTCACCACGCTAGTGTCCACTTCGGTGACTCTAAGCCTAGGAGATCTACTTAGGCAACGTCTGACGCTATAGCAAGAGCTGAAGCAGTGGATTGAGGGGTTGATAGAGAAGATTGCCATGACCTGCACAAGTGTGATGTAGAAACACAAATACAGAGTCTGATGCTACACTCGATGCCCAAGTCCTTGTACATTAATGCTTTTTGGGAAGGCACCAAAATGCATGCAATCTTACCGATCCTAGCTCTAGGAGACACCACAAGAAAGGGAATTGTAGACACAGGAGCAAGAGTTAGTGTATTGAGCCACATAGTACTCTAGGCTTGGGTTAACCTGCTTGTTGAGAATGCTAGGTTCAATGTCACCCTAGTCGATGGAATGAAAGTATGGCCATATGGAGTGTTAAAGAATTGGCCATTGAAGATCGTAGGAATCCAGTTCTCGATTAGCTTTATAGTCATGAAGGGAGTGGACTATGATATCCTGTTAGGCCAACCTTGGATGAGCACAATGCACGGGTCATAGAAGATTGAGATAACATCTAATCTTCTAAGGTAATCAAACGAAGGTAGTGAGAGTAGAGGTGGATATATGGAAGACCATACCAATCAACCTGGATGCCATCTCCACCATGCTAAAGGGTGACTCGCAAATTAGGAAATCTTACGGGCCACTGGCCAAATATATCCCCTATCTCGAAGATGAGTGAGATTGGATGCACGTGCTCACCATGACAGATCTCATTCTCAGATAGTGAGGAGTACGAGCAAGATGCTAAGACAGCTAATAAGAGATGCACCCTCAATGCCAATCTACATGATGGTCAAAAGCTCGAATGGACGATCTTGCCCTATCAAATTCCATGTCCCAAGTAACAAGCGAGAACTCCTGGAGATCCTAGAATATCTGACAACAAACAAGCTAGCTGGCAATCTAGCCGCTAACCTCAAACCTCTCCAAGATCTCTTGGATGAACTTAGGTGGCGATGGACTAAAGTGCACGAGTTAAACTAAATGTACAATTGGGCCTTAGTCATCACTGAGGAGAAGGAAAAGCCCTATCAAGATCTAGGAGATGACGAGCAGTCAGAGGAGGATGGTTCTAGTGAGGAATATGAGGATTACTATTCCTTCAATGATGGAAGTGAAGGAGAGATGGAAACAGTAGAATACGATACTGAGCTGACTCCAAACCGCGTAGAAAGAGTGCCTTTAGAATCAGGATTTAGAATCGAGAGAGGAGTCACGTGCATGGATTGTGATTGAACCTGGCTAGGGCACATAGGGGCAATAGACTACGAATAAGCAGGCCTTGTCTAGCCAAGTGCTTCGCTAGTACTTAGGACAAAGTCATCATCTGAATTACGACCACCGGGAAAGACTCCCTCTTCTAGCAAAGACAGAGAGTTTGATTCTAAGTCGAAGGTAAGTTTAGAGAGTGATCTTGAGGTGCCACAACCACCCAATACCAGACGCACCAAAGGGGACTTGCCAATCCACTTGAGGGGCCAAAGGTTGAAGGAAAAACAACACAAGTAGCCCAAGGATACATAGGTTGAAGAGCAAAGGAAACCACAAGACATGTCAATGCGATTTACTAAGTTTAAAAAAGGTGATAGGGTAATGATCTTGCTAGGAGCCAAACGACAAGGGCAAGCAAGTGAACCAATAAAAGGCCTGACCAAAGTCAAGGAGGTTAATCTAGATAAGGAAAGGGAGACACCCCGACATGTCTTTATTACCAATGATTTGACGAGGAAGAGGAAGAAAGTCTCATTGCTCTCTTGCAAGAGTACATGGACGTCTTTGCTTGGTCCCTCGATGATCTAAAAGGGGTAGATTCGAGTGTTGTAACTCATAATATCCCCATCACCCCCGACGCAACACTGGTCAAGTAAGCAAAGACCATACCTATGAATCCCAAGCATGCTCACGTTGTCAAGGAAGAAATTGACAAGTTGCTTAGGGCAGAATTCATTTACGAGATTGAGCACACGGACTGGGTCTTGCCCATAATGATGGTGCTGAAGAAGAATGGAAAGATCAAAGTGTGTGTCAACTACAAGAAGGTAAATGTTGCTACCAAGAGGGACAATTATCCATTGCCATACACTAAACACATGCTTGAGAGAGTAGTGGGCAAAGAGGCCTACAGTTTTCTGGATGGCTTCTATCTATAGTTATGCCCTTTGGGTGGTTGACTAATGCACATGCTACTTTTCAAAGCTCATGTGTGCAATATTCAAGACATACTTAGGAAAGAGTTAGAGATCTTCGTTGATGACTTATGTGCTCACTCCAATTGGAAGGAACACTTAGACAAACTTTAAGGCAGTCTTTGAACGATGTAGACTATATCATCTCTCATTAAACGCCTTAAAGTGTCAGTTTTGGGTAAAGCACATATGCATCCTAAGGCACATGGTATCCAAGAATGGCATTGCCCCACCGACTTCTCGAAAGCCAGGGTTTACAAGGGAGCTCAATGCTTCCTAGGCCATACACTATACTATCGATGGTTTGTGCTAAACTACACATTGATTGCTAGACCCATATACAAACTACTGATAATATTCGAATGGACCGATGAATGCCTGCGCACGTACAAGGAATTGAAGAAGGCTCTAACCACCACACTAATCTTAAGAGCCCCAAATTGAAACATAACCTTTCATGTTCACATTGACGCTTCAAAATTTGTAGTGGGAGGTGTATTGTGCTAGCCTAATGACCACAACCTAGACTATCCAATGAGCTTTTCTAACAGACAACTCACAGATATAGAAATGAATCACTCCACAATTGAATGAGAGGGGTTAGCCATGGTATTTGCCGTAAAGAAATTTTGGCATTATCTTCTGGCTACGCCCTTTATTTTTTTGTTGACCATCAAGACTTGTTGTATCTAGTAAAAAAACACTGCGCTATAGGACTCATAGCTTGATGGTTACTTTTGCTTCTCATATTTAACTTCTTTGTCGTCATACGCAAGGGAAAGCAACACTATATAGCTAATCATATGTCTTGCATATCCATGGGAGAAGCCACTGGACAGGGCATTGGAGACGAATTGCCAGATGCACATCTATTCACTCTATCAGGCAAAAGAGATCTGTTTAGAGCCGACTTGATGCTATACTAGGCAGACGACATAGTCTAAGTGCTTGAGCATAGACTACTTGACGGACCCATAGAAAATACCCGATTGAGGCTACTCATTCTCAAATTCCAACCCTATCGGTTAATAGCAGGCCAACTCTATTGTCTATGGAAAGACAAATTGCTACAGAGATGTGTATGTGAGCATGAAATGCACGACGTACTAGTTGAGGTACACACGATGACAGAATTGTAGGAGGACACTTTAGTGGAGATACGATAGCCTACAAGGTGCTGCAATCTCAACTATAGTGGCCCACACTTTTTCGAGATGCGACACAATTCTTGAAACACTGTGACTTGTGCCAACGAACCAAGGTGTCAGTTTGCAAGGAAAAAATGGAGCTAAGTCCCATCATTGCAAGACAACCATTCAAGAAATAGGGGATTGACTTCATTGGTCCTATTAGTCCCGCGGCTCAATATTTGCAAGCCAAATACATCATCGTTGCCATTGATTATCTCACAAAGTGAATGGAAGCTCGAGTCACCAGGAAGAACGATGCACGAACCACTTCTATATTCTTATGGGTGTAGGTAATCTCTCAATTTGGCTAGCCCATCGAACTTGTCAGCGATCAAGGCACGCACTTCATCAATGAGGTGATTGCTCATCTCCTCTCCACCTTCCTGATCATCCATCGAAAATCCTCACCCTAGTACCCCCAAGCAAATGGCTAGGTGGAATCAAAAAATAGGATTATGGTAAATGTCCTAACCAAGGTAGTCTTTGCGTTGTGCAACGACTGGGATAACAAGCTAATGGTAGCCTTATAGGCCTATTAGACAGCCTATAAAATGGCTGTGGGATAGACTCCCTTCGACCTATGGAACTGAGGCAATTCTACCTATAGAATTCTTTGTTCCTAGCTTGAGAATCCCTATGCAAGAGAGATGGGCAGGAAAGGAAGCATGGACAAAACATCTAGTTGAGTTAGAACACTTGTCGAAAACTCCACTTCTAGCCACCCATGCACTGATATGCAAAAAGGCACAACACAAGAGCTGGTTTGACAAGCACGTCAAGAAGCAAGATTTTGAATAGGGTGACTTAGTATTGTTATACTCGGTCAAGGGACATAAGCAAAAAATGAAGTTTAGGGGGTTAGTACCCTTCAGAGTTTGCACCATAAGCTAAATAGGTAATGTAGAGCTTGAAACCTTGGAAGGTGAGGGCAAGGCTTCTTTAATGGCAACCTCGTGTGAAGAAGTACTACCCTCCCACACATCCACTACATGAACCCCCAATGCTAGAAGCCCTTGTCAATGTACGAGTAGCCACCATTATGGATATTGAAGATGAGGATGAGGAAACCGTGGCTTCGGCTTACGTACGTATAACCATTACAGCCCTGCAAACACATACCATTGATGCATTGATCAATGAGGGCACTGAATTTAATATCCCAACTCACGATCATTGGACTCAAACGGAAAACCATAGTTACAACCCATTGACACCAAACTTAGCCTTGGGGGCCGATCATATCCACTTCTAGGAAAGTACAAAGTTGCAGTCTCTATCGAGTTTAAAAGCTTGCCCATGATCTTTTATATGTTGCCAAACACGAAAGATGCAGGACGAATCTTTAAGAAGCATGCCCACTGTAATGTCAACTACTAGTCACACAATGCATCCACTTTGCCATTGGCAACGTACAAATCGTTGTAGCCTTTAGCAAGGGCTACATGACTCCATCACAGTCCATAAAGGCACCAGTAGAGAAACCCACCATCAAGCCTAAGGAGGGGGGTTGTGATTCGTCACCACCCACGTCAAACCTCGGCACCAACAAAAAGCTGACCACAAAGCCAAAACCCTTTGAACACCAGTTCAAATGGGTACCAAAACATCCAATACCACCGCCTAGGAGCACCCAACCATGAGCTTGCAAGGCTAGGAACCTCCCCTCAAAACCTAGGAGACCTAGAAGAAACTAGAAGCATCAACAAACGGTCATGGGTCCGCAAAACCTTATTGCAAGCATAAGTCTATTATGAGGGTAATACTTGGATTTGATTACCTAAAGCCAAGACGGCCAAGGACACTACTCAAATGCCACCCTCAAGCTTGACCGCACGAAGCATCAAGACGAATCAAACATCTCCATGGACCTAAAACGAGATCATCCCTCCTTGCTCATTATCTGTACCAAATGAGACTTTGCATTGTTTTTCATTGGCTCTCCCGATTGGTCCAGGCTTAGCTCGATTGTCGTCTTTTTCAAAAAATTTCCCTCATCCAAGAAAAAGCCGTATCCTCAAGGGGACCATGAAAGAGGTTTTAGACGCTCCAAGCTCACTCCAATAGGATGGAATAGAGATTTTTTAAACCAATTTAATTTATTTCCGTTGGCAACACTACAAAAGCCTGTGGCTGCAGGGCCCATTGCTCCTCCAAAACCTCAACCCGTCGAGACTCAACAAGTCTATCGACCCAAACCGTAGCCCGCTACTTCTAAGTTGCCTCAACCTTGCCCTGATAGTACCCCACCAACTGCCACCACCCAAGCATCTAGTAGTATGCCACCCATTGCATTGGCCATGCCTAGTGCAGCAAGGCCACAACCCCAGCCAAAATTGTAACCAGATCTACACCTGTTAGCTGCTCAGATTGTCAAGCCAACCAAATCTCAGCCACGTGCCATCCTTAGACCCTCTTACTAGCGGAGATCCATTCTAACCTTAGTTGTCGACTTAGCTGAGAATACAAGTGATGACTTGTTTGCTTACCTCAGACACTTGGCTACCACGTTTACCATGCTTGCTAAGAGCTATGATCGACTAGACTTAGGTCTTTTGGACAAGCCTTTAGCAACAAAAGTGCAAACACTACCTTGCTCATGGGAGGAATCTTAATTCATATTTGTCAAAGCTTCCTAGGCAGCTGAGGAACTCATTGCCACCGAGCTTTCCTTGAACAAGTACACAAACAACGCCTTATCACATCTTATGACAAGAGCAAAGTCCTCGCCATGGACCATGAAATTGAGAAGTTGAAGCAACTTGCAGACAATGACTCCTCTTTCTTACGCAAACGGTATGCTCTTCGCCTTCAATGGGAATTAGAAGGATACCAATGACAAACATTGAACAGAGATGCGCAATCAAAACCACGAAGTATGACCCGACATATGTAGCTCCAACTTCCTATAGGGTGTTGACCACCATTTGTAATCGACCCCTTGAGGACCACATTAGAGGGCATCCCTATTTAGATCAAATCCCCAAAAAAGAGGAGCTCCATATTGCTAGCAGAGTTGACTACAGGGATTTCCTTCTCGATATCCTCACTTACATCACACAAGTAGGCATTAGACCCTACAACATGGACCACTATGCTCAAATGGAATACGACCCTAGTTTTTATCCTTGGCTCATGCAAAAGTAAACACAATAACCATGCGTGGAATGCCCTTAACCCCTTAACCATAATCCTAGGAAGTATTCTTCTGCTTTTGGCAGGGGGAGGGGGTAAGGTGGAAAGAAGAATAAAACTCAAAAGCAAAGGAAAACAAATCAAAACCAATTCATGGCTAAGAAAAAGGGTCATAAAATTTGGGATGTATGGACTGCTTGAGGGATAAGTTTAATTCTATAATTAAGCATTTCAATTCCGCAAGCATGTTATCTATTTCCTTTGTAAATAATTATTTTTAAAGGCACCTAGCATGGCAAGCCAAGAGAAAGCCAGGAACTTGCTATTTTTAGATGAAGAGCAGGTAAAATATGACCTTTATGTGGAAATAAGGGCCTTTAACCATTTCAAGTTCAGGCATGTCTTGAACTTGGAGGATGTTGCCATGGAGGAATAAGCCGTGGAGCAGATTGTTGAACAATGCCATTTGCAAAAGTACATGGAGGTAGTCGGCCAAGTCATCGACTATGAGAAGTGCATCAAATTTCTCCAGACCTTTGGTAGGAACTGCAGCATCGTGATAGTGCAGGAAAGAGAAGAAACCTGCCAAGTCTAGATCGAGTTAACCCTAGAATTGGTGGAGAAAGCATTGGGTAAGGTGAAAAGGCAGTCGAAGAGGGATGTGTATGCTATGTTAGGAATGGACAAGGTGATGGTCCACACAAACGATGGCATCAGCTTGCTAGACATCCTCGACCCCGAAATCCAGCTCCATGCCAAAATGATACACGTGCTATTCTCCAACCATAAGTACAACTCAATAATGAGCCGAATTAATGTGCCTATGCTAGAGAGCATTGCAGCAAGATCCCTTGACAAAGTAAACCTAAATGGCTTTGTGTGAAAGACCATTGAGTCTTCAGCAAAAGCACTGGCAACAAGAAGAAGACCTGCAGGAGGAGAGTCCCCTGCTACCAAGGCAAAAAGAAAAGTGACATCCTCAAAGGCCTCAACCTTCAAATTTGGTGGGGTTTTGATATCTATAATAATGGAAGCATTGGCGGAAGGACAGGGTGAAGAAGAAGTCGAAGAAACGCTAGAGAGGTCACCTCCTCACCACGAACAATAGCCATACTCTAGTGAAAGGACGGTGCATAATGATGAGGAAGGAGACAAGAAATGCGGTAGCCAATGAAAACCCAAAAAGCCAAAGAAGAAGGATTCGCAAGAGAAGGCCAAGGAGGAAGGCACGAAAAAAGAAAAGAAAACTTACAAAAAGCTAAAAGAGAGTCTAAGTCGGAGAGGTTGAAGGAAGAATCAAGAAAATCTGAGGAGAAGAGAAAAAGGAAGGCAGCTAAAGAAGAGGAAGAGTTGAAAAGGAAGGAAGACAAAGACATGGCTTTGGCAACACGTCTATCTATAGAGCAACTATGCAAGTAGGACGGGTTGGGTGCCATGAGCCGAAGGCTAGAGCTTAAGCACACAAGCGCTAGAGATCATGCCACCCGTAGTGAAAGAAGGCAAGGGCAAGGCCCTAATCTATTCCACCCTTACTCTCATAGTGCCCGCCACTCCCACAATCATATGCACACCAAGCTCCACAGCCAAAGTAGATGCTAGCAACCTCATGGCCTAGGTACAATACTTTGTTAATAAGAAAATGGCCCAAGGAATGGAAGAGGGTACCTCCATAACAGGAACTAAAAGACTAGTAGTAGTAGCAGACGTCGAGTCTAGGCAGGATCCCAAGAGGAAGTAGAGGGGAGCCTCCACAATCTCCATTCCCACGATAAAGCTGCCACCTTTTGCACACTATGATGAGTACATCAAGGAGCTCCTCTCGCAGCTACAGAAGGCAAAGGAAGATAAGAAGATGGCAATGGCTGAACTAGAGGCAGAAAAGAAGGCCATGGTTGCATCCCAATTAGAGAAAACTCGTCAAGTAGCCATGTGCCAAAGGGATATAAGTGAGCTGAATGAGTAGCTACAAGCCAAGGACGAAGCAGAAACCGATTGGCATGCAAGGCTGGATGAAGAGACTCATGCCTTTATGAGCCTGCAATGCCTTAATGATGAGCTTGTAGGGCTCTATGAAGACGTGCAAGGGGAGATGGAAAAGGTCCATAAAGCCATAGAAGAGTTAGAGGAGGCAAGAGAGGAAAGAGCACATAGGTACCGAGAAGAGATAAAGGATTTGAAAAAAGAGGCAACCTTGGGCAGAGGTGGAGCAATAAAGACTAAAAATAGAGATTGAAGATCAAAAGCAGAGGTTGATGATACTGGCTCAAAGGTAAGGAGAAAGCCTTGAGGTTAAGAGAGTAGAGGACTAGGCGAACCATAATGAGAGAAGAGTCAAAGCTTTGGCACGTCATTTGGCTTAGGTGGAAAAGGACAGAGTGCTAGTTGAGAGCAGAGTAGAGGCTAGAGTAGAGGCCACCCAAGTGAGTTTTGAAGCCCAACAATGCGCCTTCCTGAACACACTGTTGGATGTCACTCAAATGGAGCAAGGGAAGGCTGTTGACTCCATAAAGAGGCCAGGGATTGCACATAGGGCCCTAAGAGCAGGCTTGCAGATGCCAACGCAACCCATGGGTGCAGCCTTGGCCTTGAGGAGCAACGAAACTATCTACTACATGCAGGCTTGACCCCACAACAAGTCGATGCACTAGGGTTTGTTGAGGGGGCACAACAGGAAGACCAGTAACAAGAAGAGACTAGCACAAGCTTTGGCATGGGACCTCACGAAGAAGAACTTGTCCCACAGCCTCCTTCCCCATGCCCAGAAGAACATCAACAATAGCAGGTAGACACCTCTACTGAAAGAAAAGCGGAGGTTAAGAGAAAGAGACAACATATGGTGGAGAAAGCAAAGCAAATATTGAATGCCAAGCCAAGAGTGGTGCCAATCGCGCCTATCCCACCAAGCCAGGACGACGGCCTAGCAAGCTTTAATATTGAATTTATGATTTGAGAGCAATGGGAGACCACTAGAAGGCCCTTCAACTTTAACTTCCGATTCCTCGCCAACTTGCATAGAATCTTGCCAGTCAAGGTGGTGGAAGAGGTGATTAATGTTGGAAGCAGGGTAGGAGACAAATGGACCTCGAAGAGAGAGGGGAATCCCACCCCATGGTGGACCGAGGACACAAATTTTTGGCAAGATAAAGTTTTAGAAGTGCTGAGGGATGTGAAGGGCTATGAATGCCAACCCACATGGAGGAGGTGCATTTTTTATGTAAACATGAATGCCTAGATTAACCAAAGCATCCACGGCCAGTACGACTTTCCATGGATCTACAACACCAATGCTACTTAACCTAAAGAGGCCCTCATTTTCACATCAGAGTACCTATATGATTCAATAGTTCGCTTCATCGAGTTCTCTTCGTGTCCTGATCTCGCCTTCATCATGACCTACAATTATCTTAGAGTGCTTAGGATACTACTTAGACAGGATCTTGCGCCACAAGAGCATCACCTTACACCCCTCTTTATTGATGAACCCAATGAAATAGACAGCTGCGCCATGGCAAGATTGATGATGCAAGTTACTCTACTTCCTTCATTTTGCTTAGCCCTCCTGGAAGATATGAATGATAGCCGCTTCATACGCTGTAATCATCCATTTCTTTCCACCACCACTCTCCAAGATTGATGATGCAAGTTACTCTACTTCCTTCATTTTGCTTAGCCCTCCTGGAAGATATGAATGATAGCCGGTTCATATGCTGTAATCATCCATTTCTTTCCACCACCACTCTCCAAGTACGCTGAACCTTAGAGGGTACATGTAGAGCTCGCAATTCCTTAGTAAATCTCATAAGCCCCCAACTCCACACTCTCCCGACACGGATGACGAAGATTAGCCCTCGTCTTGACTATGTAATTCCAAAAAAAAAGGGAGAGAAAAGAAAAGAAAAAAAGCAAAAGAAAAAAGAAAATAAAGAAGAGAATAAAAATGAAAAGAGAAGGAAATCATAAAGAAAAGCAGTTAGCTCCACATTGGCCACAGTCACTACACCTAGGGTTTCTCAAGTTAGGCGCGTTCGGTGGCCTCGGTCGGCCGGCTTCGTGTTTAACCCCCTAACCCCTCTTTTGATTCCCCACATCACGCTTAGGGCACGACATACCTAGGGAGATCACACTTGCTTATGGTTAGACCTGCCCTCCTAATAAGCTACACCCATCGCACCTCCTTTATGCACAAATTGGGTCCTCAAGTGTGGGACAAAACCCAAGCTTACTTGTGGTTCATCGGCCCAACTCTGAGTTCCACTAGCATGAGTACAATGCACCACATGGTAAGGTAAACACTCTCCATAGGTAGCACACTTCTTTTCTTTTCAGGTAAATACAAATGCTGTAACCTACCAACTTCGGAGGCCCCATCATCCACTCAATTAACTCTCAACCCCCACTACCTCAACCTCGTCGATCAGTTCCTCCTAGGATCAATCCCCACAAGATCCCATCATCATCAACTCACACGATCACCTTTAAAATCCCCGAACTTTCATAAGTTCAAAACCATAAGTTCCATGTTACACGATACGTCACCATGCATCCGAAGTGAATCAGGGGAGGACCAAACCGAAGTCAAAAAGTGAATGAAGAAGCTCATTCTGCCTAGGCAGTAGGGATCCGTACAACACCATCGTCGATTTTAGAAACGGATTCATCCATTGGCTATTCTTCAAGAAAGATCAGTCCAACACAATCTTCAATTTCAAGGAATAGATCCACCCACCATTAGCGTCAGGGAGGGACCTGCTCCAACTTCATCTTTAATTTCAAGGGCAAATTCATCCAACACCATCTTCAACAAGGCCTTATATACAAACACAACGAAACCATCTGGCTACAACCATCCCACCTTCTAACTACTGCCCATCAATGCCATGGGACTGGCACTCATCTAGGAGGGGTTAATGTTAACCTCACCATAAGAAAAAGTAAAAAAAGTGAAAAAGTGCAAATCGAGAGAGCTTAAAGAGGTGACCCAAAAGGAAATTGGTCACAATGGAAGAAATATGAAGGGAAATGGCCGAAAGCACAAGGGCGGCCTCAAAAGCTAAGTCAAAGGCAAATGCACATTTTTAAATGCAAGGTGCCCCTAAAACTTTTGCAAAAGAGCACCAAGCTCCCTCCTGTGTAGATTGTAAAAGGTAGACATACATAGGTAAAGAGATAGGGCAAATAGAAGGGAATGGAAAAAGAGGACCTTGCCACAATGGCCCATCATGTAAAAAAGGGGATGGGTGCCCAAGGGATTAGGGCATGTATAAAAGCCAAAAAGTGAATAGAGAAGCTCATTCTTTGGTGTGTGGCAAAGTGGACTCGTCTTCTTCTCTTCTTTCCTTCCCCTTCTTGCTTGCTTGTGTGTGCTTGAGAAAGGGAGTGTGAGAGTATGAGGGAGTAAGTGTGTGAGGGTGAGGGATCTTGGAGGTGGAGCTCTCCATCATCTCCTCTCTTCTTCTCTTTTCTCCTCTTCTCTTGTCTCACACATGGCTATGGAGGATGGAGCTTGGAGGTGGAGGCTTGAGGATGCTTGCACTCGCATCTCGAATCATGGAGCTACCGGTGTGCTTGAGGGAGGAGGCAACTCATTTAGGCATTGAGGTAAGCTCACTACACCCCGGTAGGATCGAAGGTGCGTCAGCTAGGTGAGAGATAGCCATAGGTATTCACTTGAAACACTTGAACAATAAGCGGTCTGTGAGTTTTGGTGGTTGAGTGTGAGCCCGCCTCTACTCGTAGACTTGGGGTGGTTGATGGCTCAATGTTAGCCATAAAGGCCTGAGGTGGCTATAGGCTTGGGGTGGCGAGGACTTGAGGTCAGTTGTGAAGGCTCAAGGTAGTTGTGGATTGGGGATTGTTGTGACTTGAGGTTAACTGTGATGGCTTGGGGTGATTTGCCCAAGGTGGATGACTCAAAGTCAGCCACAATAGCTTAGGGTAAGATCCACTCAAAGTGGTGTGATTGGCATCGGCTTGAGGTATGGTCATTGTGATTGAGAAAATAGAGGTAAATTGGGTTGGTGAGGTGAGCTTGAGCTAGTTGAAAGGTGAGAGAGTTCAACTTGATGTAAGGGAGGTCTGTGAACTTCGATAGGAGATAAACTCAAGGTAGATGAGGTAGTTAGTTAGTTCAACTCAAGTTAGAGTCTAGGTACAACTCCAGGTAAGTGAGTTGATATAGTTCATGATGGCAATGAGTAAAGTGCAATTCGAGATGAATGTCCGTGTTGAGGTAAGTGGAGGTTTTGGACATGAGGTAAGCAAGCAAGAGTCAAACTCAAGATGGTGATAGCTCAAGGACAGTGAAGTTGTGAGTAATGGTGTAAGTGAAGCTATAATCCTCTCTTAGGGTGAATGGATGCCTCAACTTGAGGTAGTAAAGATTAAGCCAAATCAAGGTGGATCATGGAGCCAACTCGAGGTAAGCATCTAACTTGATGTAAGTATTGATAGATCAATCCAAGGCACAACTAATGTGAGGTACTAGGACTTTTGAGGCAACTTTGGCATGTTAAGCAAATCACGATAAGTGGAAAAGCAAGTGGAGCTTGAGGCAAGTGTCAAAGTAGGTGATCACTTGAGGTAGATGTGAGTATACTCAGCTTTAAATGGTTCAAGGTAAGGATGCTGAGGATGCTACTCAAGGTAGGTTAATTTGGGGTAAGAAGGTAGTCTCGACTTAAGGCAAGTGATAACTTCAAGGTGTCTGATCCACTTGAGGTAAGTGTGGCATTACTGTAGAAAATATTTGCACTCAATCCCAAAGAAGTTCAAGGTGTGTGAGCCTCACAATCACCAACTCAAGGTAAGTGTGGCATTACTATAGAAAAATTCAGCTTCAGGTAATCTCTAGGATTAACTCGAGGTCAGCATGGGGTGCACAAGTGAGTAGCAAGGGTGTGCCAACTCAAGGAGGTGAAGGTATGAACTTCACTTAGGGTAGGGTATCATGTTAATTGAGGTAAGTGCTAAGTATGCCCTTGACGCAAGTGAAATGAGATCACAAGACCAATGTGAGGTAGGTGCTTAAACTAACTCGATGCAAGTTGGAAATTCGAAGTCAGTAGTCAAGAGGTCAAATGAAGGTAGTGGATGTATCATCTAGTGGTAATGATGGCATAGATCTCACTCAAGGTAGGTGAATATAGATGATGTCACTTGAGGTAAGCTATTAGAAGCCTTAATTGAGGCAAATGCTTGAGAGTACTCAAGGTAAGTCACAAAGAACCACTTTGTAGAAGGTAGAATTCAGGACTTCTAGTGTTTAGATTGCAAGAGTATGATAGTCGTTGCAACCTTTCTCCCTCTTGGAAAAAGTGGTTAGGAAAAAGTTTAGAAAACACCCAAAATTTCAGTAAAGAAAAAGCATTATAACCTTTGAGTTTTGAGCATTTTACACTCTAATATAATAAGAATCCCAACCTCCAATGTAGACTAGAGACTATAGATTACTTTAGACCTACTAGCAATATTTTATATAGGAAAAGGCAGATTTTGGTCCAAACACTACATTTAAAACATGAAGACATGTAATTTACTATCAAGAGCTTCTCATGCACAATGGAAGTCCAACAGATTGCCAAACTATGCATTGATAGGTTTCAACTAACTCCACAGGAAGCCATGAAGTCTTTGGAAGAGTTTCCAACTCCTACAAGTTAAAAACTAAATGAATCAAGCCCAAATATAGTAAAGGTTCAGTCAAATGACTAATGTGACATAGTCATACAAAACCTCACTGAAGATGGACCTTTGGATCCCGAACTATATCGACTATGTTGGCTAGATGAGATCTAATTAAGCTCTATTAGTGTGCCACAACTACCTAATGCCCATGTGTTTCACATGCATGTACCCCTCAAAAACCTTGCAAATAAAAGGTTTTGGGCGTGCTATGGCTATAATAATAGTGCAATCACAAATATCCACTTATATGCACATGTAGTCTTAAAATGACTAGCTAGTCATGCTCAAGACTAGCTAATTGAATGTAGAGCCTATCCCACACACATGCATGTATAAAGATAACACAAAATCAAATACTTTAGTGAATAATTGGCAAATAATTAGTAATTTTTTATAACTCTCTAAGCCAAATCACATAAGATTCAATCAATGGAACCAATTACAATAGTTTATGACTATGTTGTCAAATAAAACTAGCTAGTCATACTCCAACTGTACCCCCATGACATCACATGGTCATATTCATGAAACAATTAGTGAAGCCACTTAAAATATAGCAAAAAATCATCAATTTATTGATTGCAGAATCTTATCAGACACATAAAGGATTTATGTTCCTTGCCTAGCCCTATTTTTAAGAGGAGATCTTAAACTGAGATGTGATTCAACAAGTCAATCTACTCTATTCTAAACTACAACCTACTGTATGTTGCATAAGGTTTTTTGCTAGCATGCAAATATTGGCAAGAATCCTATCTTCTTTATGTGCAATGTATTCTTACTATGGATGGCAAGGATAGTCAAACAATCAAGAATCCATTAGATCCAGGAAATGAAACCAAAAATGTAGTTTTCAAACCATGCTTTGCTAAAAATAGATGGATATGTGCAAATCAATCATATGCTCTCAATCGACCAATGCCTCATGGCCTCTCACATTGTAATGTATCTTCACTATGATTCTCTCTTAACCCTAGGATAACCAAGGTGTGTACTCTTTGACCAAGTACGACTCTTGAAACCAAGAAAAGAAAATAGATGAGGATGGCAAGGCTCACCTAGTTGTAGTCTATAAGTGTGCTAACTAGCTCCCAAGCTTGTACCGATTCTAATAGTCATGCCTCTTCATAGCTTTGTGCTCCTTGATCTCCACAAGCTCAGCATGCAAGATGTCAAACTCCATAGCTTGTTCCTCCAATCCCCCCCCTCTCTCTCTCCATACACTCATATACAAAAGAAATCAAGATGGAAAAGCAAACAACCATATAGAGAGAAGGTAGCCTCCTTCTCACAATAGTCAAGGAGAGCATATAAACCTCTTCTCTCTAATCATGTATAGTTATAAGATGTAAGAAAGATGGTAGGAGGAGGAGAAAGATAAGCCATGCTTAATTTTACAACCATTAGAATGGTGCTTTTGCTTTTTTTCTTAGCTTAAATATGAGATGTGATTTTTTTTGCATGTGGGCAAGGCCGCTTATTCTTGGGTACCATCCGAGCACTCTCATGCATAGAACCTTAGGATAATTCACTTGTCAAGCACGTGTAATTTTAATTCCATTGACTCACATAGTATGGCACCTTTACATGCATGCAAATTTAATTTACAACTTGCACGAAAGCGAGCTTCACACTCAAAAGTGATACTAGAATGAATGTTTAGAGGTCTTAACTATTACATTTATTTTCTCAAATTATCATGAAGTGTCTAAAAACTTCGTGCTATTTTTAGCTTTTAATAGTTTGAAGTGCTTTTTCACTTCTAGATTCGATTTTCATAAGCTTTTGCTCTTGCATGCCCTCTTTTTTGCTTTTTGCAGTAGTTGAACTTTTTAAATGTTGATAGTTTTTCTTCAGCACCATTTTGCACTTGGAGATCATAAAAGTTGAAGCTAGGGAGGGTTAAAGACAATAAAAGTCATAGTTTTTATAAAGCAAAAGAAATAACACACGTTTCATTGCATAAAAGGTACCTCTTAAATAGGCAATCACACTTGATACATTGCTCGTGGTCTACTTTGACTTAGCACCTTGATATGCTTATCCAATCACTCCACTCATTCTTATCTATATAGTTGTGTATATTAGCCTTTGCATGCAACAAGGGACTATGCATGCACATGCGTGAATGCATACACATACATGCATACAATAATGCTTAAAAGTTTTAACATCCACCCTTGGTGCCTTCTTTGGCTACTGTAGGGTGGTCAAGTGATTTACATCAATTGTCCCCCCTTACTAGATTCATGTATTACTTTTATGTGGTCAAGTGCCTTCTTCATCATCATCTTCTTAGTCTTCTTAGTCTTTATAGAGTAGGTGTCCTTGTGTTGGTGCATCATCATTGCTCTCTTCCATTAAATGTGTTTACTTCTTCAATCCGCATTCAACTTTGTTGCGGTTGATCTTCCTGCAATGGGTATATTTTGGTAGATTTTTCAATTTTCATTCTGATATAATGTACCCTTTTCTTCCATAATCGTAGCATTAATTAGTTGTCCCTTTTTTGTGAAAAAACATGATATACTTATTGGTGGATGGTTTTGCTTACCTTTAAGCTCTTTCTCATTGGCTAACAATAAATATATACATCCTCCGGTATCCTTGTAGGTGGGTGGTTTTCCTTGCCCTTTTAGCCTTTCTCCTCAAGTAATAGTAAAGATACATATCCTTCTAAAGTTGGTGACTCAAGTGTTAGAATCATGTCTTTTGATGACTCGAATTGTTTTGGAAGGCTAATAATATTGTATTTGCATATTTTCTAGGATAACTACTTTGATCCCTTCAAGCCGGTTCATTATGCCCCTTAATCTGCCATATGTTTAGCAACAAGAGAGTCTTTAAACTTATGGTTCAAACTATAAAAATTCAATTTTCAAGTACATTTCTTGATTTTTTGCTTTTGCCCCTAAAGATTTTGTATGATTTTTTATGTGCCTCTAAGTCTTTCCTTTAATGTTGATGTGATGGATAAGTCCAAGTGCTAGGTGGAGACTAATCACTACCCATAACTTTTTTATACGTAAGTAAGAGTTGAAATTCCTGTTGCTAAAGTGTCAAATTTATTTCCCCCCCTTCAAAGTTTATGTCAAATTTGTATCTAACTTTGTCACAAAGAGAGGATACATTTTAAGGAATTATTAAGGAATTTCGATTAATTTTATGATGACAATGGCTGCATAAAAACAACTCCTTAGTTGGCTTCAAAACTATCATTTGAAAGGTGCCTCTTTATAAACTTAGTACTAAGGTTTTATAGAGCTAATCTTCTCTTCTCTTCTTTCTCCTTTGTTAGTTCTCAAGTAGACACCTTGCTTTTGATTCAAGTAGTCGCTGAGCTTCTATTGAAAGTAAGCCCCTTTAGTGGCTCTTGACCCAACCCATGCTTGACTAGGCCTTTGAGAAGTAAACCTCTCGCTTTCGACAATGGCAACCCCAAATGCAAATGGAATAAGATAATTGATGAATAAACAGAGGATAAATAACTTGATGACTCTATTGAATGGTGGCTCTTTTGATTGCTTCAAGCAACTCCACATTTCTTTGCTTCAACTTCAATCTCCAAGCTTGACATGTATTGATGGAGCACTCCCACACCTCACACCCTCAAGGATAGAGGCTTTGATACCACATGTAACAATTTAGTATACGTGATACATTGAAAATGGTCTACTTTGACCTAACACCTTAGCATGCTTATCCATCCATTCCACCCATTCTTATCTATCCACTCATGGCAGTGCATATTCACCTTTGCATACAATAAGGCACCACACACATACAATAATGCTCAAATGTTTTAATTTGGCACTTCACTAGGCTTTTACCTTTACCTTTTGCCCCTTGGTTCACCACCACTATTGGCAAACTTGGCTTTGACTATTTTGTATTTAGAATTGGATTTGTTATCTTCCCCATTGCCTCCTCCCTCTTAGGAAAATCCTTTGTGTAATGAACATTATCTTTGTAAATCAAATAGGTGTCGGAGATAGGCTAAGAACTTAACCCTGATAACAAGCTCAATCCCATTGGCATCAAAACCCTCTAAGTACTCTGACTAAATCTTCCTTCTATCTTAGAGGAATTAACATTGATAATAAGCTTAATCCCATTAATAATGAGCTCAATCTCATGTGTATCAAAGATCTCCAAGTACTTTAACTAAGCCTTCCTCTAGTCCCAGAGGATGCATATGCTCTTCTTAGCTTTGAGAATGCGAATAGGAGTTGTGATTGCAAGTGCAAACAATACCCTCCCCAAAACTTCTACCAACATTGGCACTTTGGCATCAAGCCACACCGGCACACCTGGGAATGTGAACTAAAATGGGCACTCATTCTACAACATTTCCTTCAATGAAAAATCTACAAATGAAGGCATGGAATATACCAAGTCGCCTTCACAACCAAATGTTAAGGTGATGAAACATGCTCTCAAAAAAACCCTATTACAGAGTAGTCACACTCAAAAAGTAGGTTGGAAAGGGTAGAGGAATGCTAGTGGGGTTTTCTCAATGGGAATGGGGTTGTTTTTGAGAAAACTAGAAAACCCCCACTCCTCCTTCCCACCTTCCCAAAAGAAAAACACAAACCCATGAGAACAAGCTCCCACATCTTATTTTAGGAAAGCTCCTAAAGTAGACCTTACTCAAATTAAAAGCGTCTCGCTTTTTTCTATATTTTAATATACAAGATTTTAAAGCTACCCCTACTGTGAACAAAACAGGTTCCTGGAAATGAAAAATCACTCAGAAAATGGTGGTAATTGGTTTTCACTATTCTAGAAATCCCTCACGACAATTATTCTAGCAACGAGACTGTTATTTTGTGTCTTTCAAAGAAACAATTTAAACAAACGATCGGCTGCCGTGTTCCAACTAATCCCCCTCCTCCCTCAGTACTATCTCCCACGGGGTCTTTAAGACCTCGGGGAGTTGGGATCAACAGCTGTCGTTGACCCCCATCCTCATGACCACATCACAGACGTCGATCCATACTTAAGTAAACCCATCCTAAATTCGTGAGCCCACCCACAATTTTAAACCCGTCCAGCCAGAAAAGTGCCCCTCGAGACTTGTGTGCGCATGCGAAGTTGGAGACGCCTTAACTCCTTATAATTGGGAGGGGCCCAGAGAATATAGCGCCACCAACAAACTCCATGGCCTTGACACTTGTGTGCGCATGCGAAGCTGGAGACACCCTCTGTTTCTCATGAATTTGCTTCGTCCATTGCTGAGGCTCTGCGATTATCCTTTGCTTCTCGGGGTCTGCACAGCTGTGTTTTGGCAGGAGGTGCCCGTTTGCTGAGGCTCTGCGATTATCCTTTACTTCCCGGGGTCTACGTAGCTGTGTTTCGGCAGGAGGCGCCCGTTCTTCTTCGCCTACACAGGCCTACATAGGCGTCGAAGAAGAAAGAGTTATAGGAGTAGGGTGAGGAGGCACTACTGTTGCGGCGGCTCCCGGGTAGGGCTGGTGGCCTACACAAGTGGTGAAGAAGGAGAAGAAGTAGAATGCCTACACAGGCGTCCTGTGGGAGAAGAAGCTGCGCGTTCTACAGGAAAAGACCTGCATGCAACCGTGTGCGTTCTGTGGGAGAGGACTTGCATGCGACCCTTCATAGAAGGAGAAGACGACTTCAACACTATTGGGAGATAATAAGGAAACAACTGTTTCTCTGCACACCTGGAGTGCACATTTGTGGTCAACCGCGTCCCGTTACGTGCAGCGTGGGAGATAGTGTCGAGGCCTACGACTTGCGGCTAGTCACTGTTCGAGCGCGCTTTGCTGGGCTTGGGGGAGTCTCTGTTTATTGGTTTTGGGCTAGGACAAAAGATAATGATCCTCATCATGTTGTCTTCTTCGTAGATGTCTTACACTTCACTGTCTATGTCTCAATACGCAACAGATGAGGATCCTAAATTCTGTGTGTGTTGAAGCCATATTATGTATTCTTGGTGGCTCTGAAGGATTCAAGGCAGTACGATGGATTAGAATGTTGTAAACTTTTCATGTCACCAAGTAATGATTTTTTATCTATTCATAAATTGCCACACCTTTTTGTCTTGGTCTCTCGCTCTTGGTTGATTGCCTCGATCAATAAAATGGATTAGACTAGCGTCAATGTAATTGAATATGGATTAGACTAGCGCCAATGTAATTGAATATGGATTAGACTAGCGTCAATGTGATATTCAATGCCGAAATATTCTAATTTGTTCGTGAACATCATGAGACCCTTTTGTTGGAAGTTCATGCGCTCTAAACATGCCGTTTATTTTGGCTTTTTATATTTTGTCACAATGTTGTCTAGCAAGTAACGCACTTGTCATGGATTATGTCATGGATTAGGAACAGTTATGGATGATAGTGTGTCGTGGATTATGTCATGAAGTACTCACTTCTTATGGACTTTGTTGACATGTACTTGTTTATGAGTACTTATGAATTACTCATTTCTTGTTGTCATGTACTTGTCATGATGGATTACTTTATGGATTCTGTTATGTTACATGGTTTATGTCATGGTTATGAGTAGTTATGAACTACTCACTTTTTGTTGTAACGTACTTGTCATGGATTATGTGACATGGATTTTGTTATGGATTACGAGTATTTATGGACGATACTGTGTCATGGATTATCTCATGGAGTACTCACTTCCTTCGCACTTAGTTCACATGTACTTGGTTATAAGTAGTTATAAACTACTCACTTTTTGTTGTCATGTACTTGTCATGGATTATGTATTGGATTATGTTATGTGACATGGATTATGTTATGGTTATGAGTAGGCAGGCACGCTTTTACATCCGACAAATGGCTCCACGCACTCGCAGCCATCCTTCGTTGGATGCCTCTAATTCGCGAAAAAATATGAGAGTAAGATGTCTTATTTAATATTAGTTTAGGGTTTTCTTGATGTTCATTATTGATTTCTCACGTATTGTGTAGTTCAGTTTACATTTTTTAGGTTGCATCATCTCCTCGACGTGCTCGTAGAGGGGTTCTTGCGATAGGTGCATATCAGACATCCATCGAAAGAGATGTGCCGAGCTACACTCAGGTAAGTGTTTATTCTACTTTCGATATTGTTAGTAAGCACACTCCTAAGATGTGATACTTAATAGAATGTCGTTTTACATAGGAAAACCCACCGTACATAGAGATCGCATTGCCTGATGGGTCTCTTGCCCGTTAGTGCCGTGTCGATATTCTTTGTCCGAAGAGGCATATAAACATAAAGAGATGGGCAAGGATGATAGAGCATTTGAAGGATGAGCATGGTATCCACTTTGATATTCCATGTCGAAAGACCGACCGTCCCATAGGCACACAACATGCTCGCCATACTGTCGGTGCTTGGCATTGCCAGGCAAAGGCTCGGTTCTCTAACCTTGAAAGAAAGTTGAGTTTGGCCCGGAGTAAGTACGAGAAGGCTCAGTATGTGAGAGTGAGCTCATTATGGGACTTGCTCGAAGATGCTGAGTGTACCATGGAGAGGCAGGAGTATGTGGAGGCATTTGTGAGTAGATAGATGGACAAACATGATTCCAAAAGAGATGAGTGTGTGCAGAGAACTCGGAGTCGAATAGTGGATGGCTACGAAAAATATGTAAGTCTCTTACCTGATATTGTTTTCCCTTCTATAGTGTCATATGCGAATGTAATTTTTTTACCTTGGCCTTGAGTTTATCGTTTTTTATATATGTGTATTCACTCACAAGTTGCCTTCCTTAGAAACGGTCTCGCACACGAGAGTTTGAGGATGTGCCTCATATTGAGGATGAGGGTCAAGTCCTAGACCACCATCCTGAGTTGCAAACAGTGGAGCGAAACTTTCAGATGTAGATGGATAGCTTGTTGCGGACTGGTCCTCCATCCCCGGCGATGTTATGGATTTTCAGGTTAGTTTATGGGCAAGTTTGTGGCTTATGGTTATGGATTATGTTATGCTTATGCTAGCTTGTGCTATGGTTATGTTAGATTATGGTTATGGTTATGTTATGTCATGGTTATGCTATGGTTATGTTAGGTTATGCTATGTTATGGTTATGGCTTAGGATTGTGGATTATGTTATGGTTATGTTAGGTTAATGCTTTAGGATTATGGATTATGTTATGGATTATGGCTTATGGATTATGTTATGGTTATGTTAGGTTAATGCTTTAGGGTTATGGATTATAGCTTATGGATTATGTCAAGGTTATGGTTATATGGATTATGGTTATGGTTATGTTTATGGTTATGGCATTGTAGGGCGAGGGGAGTAAGCGCTTCATGTCGCTCCTCCTGTCACCTCGACCCACCTCAATCACCATCTCCTCCCCTCTTGAGTATCCAAGTGACGCACCCCGTTGCATATTCACGATTGGATGTAGTTCGGTTGACATATTTAAGAATGGCTCTCCTGTCAAGACGAGGGGGCAAAAAAGTACCAACTCAAGGTGCGTTCTTATTAATTGTAATGCTTTCTATGTGTTGTATTTATTGTAGTTGTGCTTGGTTTCATTGTGTGTGGTTGCTTTCTGGTATTATTTTAGGTTAGAGAGTTCCGTTCATGCCGAGTTCATGGCTCTATGTTCAAAACTCCGTGTGGATGTTGACCATGCTTTGTTGGATGCATTGCACTGCGTAGAGGAAGCATCCACCTGTACTATGAATTTATTCTCCATGTAAGTTTACTAAACTGATTATAGCTTTCTTGGTGGTTGCCTGATGATTAGAGCTAGGGGTTTTATTATTAGGTACAGACCCAGCGTGTGCCAAGTTTCTATCGAACGTGGATAAAATGAAGCTCGTCCACATTAAGGTGTGCCACTATAGTGTTAAAGTAATATTGTCACTTAGAAATGTAACATAGGGTTGTTCACGTAAAGATAAAGCATTTCTTTTCACAGGCCCCTCAACTAACAAATGCAGTTGATTGTGGATTCTACGTGATGGCTTACATAAGACTACTCATCGAGGGTGGCGTGGTTGGGAAACCAATCAATAACTGGGTAAGCCTATACTGGTATAATTGCTTTTGCTATGCGACTTTAAATGGTCTAGTGTGCATACATCAATCCATAATCGACTTATCATATTGCAGTTAACAAGAAAATGGTTCAATGCCGCATATGTTACATCTTCGAAGGAGGACCTTTACCAGTGGGCACTTGTAGTGTTGGAGAGGTGATCTTGTGTGGATTATTCGGTTATGGACATTTACTTGGTTTGTGGCAATCATGGACTTACGGTCTCACTTATGGTCATATACTTGGTTTGCGGCAGACATGTACTCACTTGTCAAGGTCTTATGGTCTCTTATGTAATGATACTTATGCAAGGTTTCTTTTGTTAAGTTTTTTTATGTCAAGGTTTCTTATGGATCTTGGTTAAGGCTTTATGATTTGGATTTAATGCTTTATGGTTTGAGAATAGTGCAAAAATGGTTTCTTATGTTAATGCTTTATGGTTTCTTGTGTTATGCTTTATGGTTATTGCAATTAATAGAACGAAGGGTCCATGCTAGCAACGAACTTCCTTACATCATTACGCAACGAGCATGTGGTTTAGGGTTAATACTTTGGGGTTAATGCTTTAGGATCTTGGTTAAGGCTTTAGTATTTGGATTTTGGTTTCTTATGTTAAGGTTTTTTATGTCAAGGCTTATTACGAATGCAACGAAAGCAACGAACATCCTCACATCCGTGCAACGAGCACGTGGTTAATGCTTTAGGATCTTGGTTTAGGATTTAGTATTTGGATTCCACAGGGGTCTTATATTAAGGTTTTTTATGTCAAGGTTTCTTATATCAATGAATAGAACGAATGCAACAAAAGCAAGCCACATCCTCACATCCTTACGCAATGAGCACATGGTTAAAGGTAATGCTTTTATGCTATGGTTTGGGGTTAATGCTTTGGGATTAGTGTTTTAGGGTAATGGTTTAGGCTTTAGTATTATGGTTTTTTATGTCATGGTTTATTATGTCAAGGTTTATTATGTCAATGAATAGAACGAATGCAACGAAAGCAACAAACATCTTCACATCCTCGCGCAACGAGCACATGGTTAATGCTTTAGGATCTTATGATATGGTTTAGGGTTAATGGTTTAGGCTTTAGTGTTTGGACAATGAATAGAACAGATGCAAGAATGAGACACCAAAATCAACAATGAGATACCAATGGGATTCCACTAAAATGGACAATCATGTGTACAATACAAACATTCTGAACCTAGATGCCAAAACTTCTGTGATCGTGGACCCATCAGGGAATGAGAGAGAAAATTGTCGCTCCTCATTCTCACTGGTGTAGGTGCAATACAAAATACGACAAGTGCCAATGTAAGACTCACCATACAGTCGCACCGCCCTACCGATCAAGATAGACTCCGCTGGACGAGGAGCATACTGTAAGGATAGAGGGAGCAGTGCATGGCAAGTATGGCATGAATACACCACTAGAGGATTCACCAAAAATGTTTTGGTGCAGCAATGAGGATAATATATGCGAGGTTTTGGGCTAAACCTCACACGGCCCCTCCCTCGTTGATGCTTGCGCCTTAACACACCTATGATAGATGGACGCTTGGATTGTGATGAAGACTCCCCCCCCTCATTTGGACGATGGCGATGATCCTTGCCATGCCCTAGGCGTGTCTGTGTGACATTTTCCTGGAGCTGATAGATCCCGCCCTTTCTAGGCATGTCAATCTCCTGTGGAGTGAATATGTGAACAAGAGACTCTTTAGCACTTTCCAATTGGCACATACAAGCATCCATCTGTGCCGCTGTGTAGGATGAAATCCCATTCTCGATCCTCTGAAGGAGCCCTCTAAAGTCTATGATGGAGGACATGAGATCCCCTTCCTGCACACCACCATTGGAACTTGGTCTCTCCAATCCTGGGATTTCATTGCCACCTGGTCTTTTCTTCATGTCATCAAAGGCATGCACACTATCAATGATGGGGAGAACCTCATGAAGGTGAGGAAAATAGCTCTTCAAGATGAGCCTCAAACCATGAAGATGTTTACAGTCAGTTGACCAATCAGGGCAATCACAGTAGTTTGACTGTACACTTACATGATACCATTTTGCATGTTGGGTTGTGCTCGCTATTTTAAACAGCATGGTCCCCTCGTTAATGACTTGAAGAGAGGAGGGATCTTGCTCATACCATTGAAGAATCTTCTCTCCTGCTGCCAATCTAGCCGTATGACTCTTGCTTGACCCATACTCTTTGAAGCGCTCAGAATCGGCTGGCATAAAAAACATGTATAAGACAACAATGCGTTTCAAGGAAAGGTCATGCAACAGATCCAAAATAGACCTGTTGATCCTAGCATCAAGTAGAGTATACTTGATATATTGCCAAAGTCTCTCAATGAGGTTGGTTGTGTCGACATTGCCATGTGGAAACATACGACCAAACTTGGGCCATCTTGCACGCCAAATACAATCTTTCCCACACCATCCATTGGTAACGTATCGAACCACATTTGGATGAGCGGAATAATGATGAAGCAATTGCTCAAACATATCATCAAACTGCGATTTTGTAGGGCAATGCATAAGATTGGACAAAGAGGCATACACATCATCGCGCTCATCTAAAGGGACCTTGATTCACGCAAGAACATGTGAAGTACTCACTGTCAAACTCATGGAATTCACAAAAAGGTAATGCTTAAAAGTAAAACGATTATGAAAAGGTGTTGAGATTCAGCAATCACACTCACTAAACAGCCTCTTTGTATGGAGCTTCAGGGCTAAGGACATGCAGGCTAACCTATCCCATATGCACAGTGGTGCCTACTACAGTTTCCTACTTTCCTATAAAGCATTGTACTTGCTTCCTTTTCTTAATGCAATGATAGTACTCTTTTCTTTTCAGTGAAGTGTCAATGTCATTGTCCACATACACAAGATTGTGTTTATGAGTCCAAGTCTCAATCTTGGAACCTAATTCACTTGTGTAACAAACAGTGTCTTTGTCTTCTCCATCATGAGTCCACACTTCTCCTTCCATCCACCATAACTCACTGCCATGCTCTAGATCCCGTATGTTTCTCAACATGGTATCAGAGCCCAGTCGGACATGGCTCAGCTCGGCTTAGCTCTCCTCTGCTCTCTCTTAGCTCATGTTAATCTTTGGTCAGCTTAGTTCCATCCCATGACTTCATCTCCCAACTCTACCCTCACTGAAGCTTCCATGGCAGCCATAGCCAGCAGCACCCTGTCAGATTGAGCTGCTTATATCTCACTCCACAGGTCAAATCTCTTGGAGCTTCCTTCTGGAAAAGTATTCCCCAACTCACAAAGCTTCCCTGTATCACATCAATCCATGACATTTGGCTATCTGAAGCTCAGCATTGTGAAAATTCCCAGTCACTGCCATAGTCTTCAACTGTGACCTGCAGGACATATCCTCCATGGAGCCTTCATATCTCTCTCTGTAGAGCATATCTTCATGAACTTTCTTCTAGACATATCTTCCTCTACCTAGGACGCTCCCTCCTGGCACAACAATCGACCACATTGGTGATCTACAGCCCTGGCATTGCAGACATTCAATATCGCTGCCCATAACTGCGCCGTGCCTGTTCGTCCACTCTGCGCATGCCATACAGGCCATGATCTTGACGAGGAGGATAGGGCTTTTGAAGAGCTTGAAGTAAGCTTCATTTCCATAAAAAAAGTTTTGGAAATGATCAACCATAGCTCCTGTAATCTGCAAAAAACCAGGCCCCTTTCTGAAACCCTAAATTGTCAGCCATAGCCAAAATCTCTCAAGTTTTTTTTTTCCCTCATTTTTTCTCACTCCTGACACTAAACCAAGCTAAAGCCCACTCTAATCCATTGACCCAACATCAAATCAAGGAGGGGAAGGACTTGAGAAGATTGAAGAACAACCGAACGATCCCGAACAAGAAAAATCAAGCTCAACATCAACACTGACATAGTGTGTTTTCACACTGTCATTAACTGTGTCTCTTGACACATTGCAATCTGCTCTTCTACTGATAAAATCTCAGAATTCTGGTGTTGATTTGCTGCTGATCTTGTAACCTCAACATGGGAAAAGACTCTCCAAATGCTCGATTCAAAGGAGTCAGGTTCCACACTTGGCAAACCCGCATCAAGCTCATCCTGATGAAGAAGGATCTTTGGGCCATCACAAATGGTAAAGAGAAGAAACCCCGAGATGTGGACCTTGTAGTTACTTGGCAGAAGAATGATGAAAAGGCACAAGTTATCATCAAACTGGAATTGGACGACAGCTACATCCATCATGTGGATGCTTGTGACACGTCCCATGACACTTGGGATAAATTGGATACCCTATTTGGTGCACAGTCAAAGTCGTCTAAGTATGGTCTATTAATTGAATTTTTCCGACTTGATATGAAGCCTCATACATCCCTGGCATCCCATTTGAACTACATGGAAAGCATGCTTACTCAACTTGTAGGAATAAAGCTAAAAATGGATGAAGATGTCTGTATTGGTGTCTTGTTAAAAAGTTTGCCTCCTGCCTATGATAATGTATCAACCACTCTAATCAATATGCATGATCCTCAACTTGTTGATATTAAAGCCTCTCTGTTAGAAGAAGAAAAGAAACTTAAAATCAAAGAAGAGCCCAACACTTCAAAGGATGAACAAATGCTATATGTAAACAACAGATACAAAGGTAAAAAGGAACCACTCTTCTGTGACTTCTGCAAAAGGACCGGACATACTGAGAAGTTTTGTCATGCTAGGAAGAGGTCCCAAAAGGCCTATCTTGCAGCTGTGAAAGAAGAAGAAGACCATGGACCAAAAGATGAAGAAGAAGATGAAGATGAAGACCACCAGGATCGGAAGGACAAGACTCATCAGTCCTTCTACTCTCATTACTCTGATAGACTGTTTTAAAAGCCTTGTATTTCCTTGCCCTAA